>NW_027310059.1:0-269062 GCF_047496795.1 Chiloscyllium punctatum
CAGAGAGAGAGAGGGGGACAGAGAGAGAGGGGGACAGAGAGATGGTTACAGAGTGGGGGTGAGAGATGGGGTCAGAGAGTGGGGGGATAGAGAGAGTGGGGCACAGAGATAGAGGGGACAGAGAGAGTGGGGGAGAGTGAGGGGGGACAGAGAGAGTGGGGGACAGTGAGGGGGAACAGAGAGACGGGGACAGAGAGCCGGGGACAGAGAGAGGGAGGACAGAAAGATGGGGGCAGAGAGATGTGGGACAGAGAAATGGGGGATAGAGAGATGGGGGACAGAGACAGGGGAAAACAGAGAGAGGGGGGACAGAGAGAGGGGTGACAGAGAGAGAGGGGGACAGAGAGACGGGGGACAGAGAGGGGGGCAAGGGGGACGGGGGGACAGAGAGACGGGGGGGACAGAGAGATGGGGGGTACAGAGAGAGGGGGGTCAGAGAGAGAGGGGGGACAGAGAGAGAGAGGGGGACAGAGAGAGAGGGGTCAGAGAGAGAGTGGGGCAGAGAGAGAGGGGCACAGAGAGAGAGGGGGACAGACAGAGAGAGCGACAGAGAGTGTGGGACAGAGAGTGGGTCAGATAGAGGGGGTCAGAGAGAGGTGAACAGAGAGAGGGGTTAAAGATAGAGGGGGCACAGAGACGGCGACAGAGAAAGGGTGACAGAGAGGGGGGGTCAGAGAGAGAGAGGGGGACAGAGAGAGAGGGGGACAGAGAGATGGTTACAGAGTGGGGGTGAGAGAGGGGGTCAGAGAGTGGGGGGATAGAGAGAGTGGGGCACAGAGATAGAGGGGACAGAGAGAGTGGGGGAGTGTGAGGGGGGACAGAGAGAGTGGGGGAGAGTGAGGGGGGACAGAGAGACGGGGACAGAGAGACGGGGACAGAGAGCCGGGGACAGAGAGAGGGGGGACAGAAAGATGGGGGACAGAGAGATGGGGGACAGAGAAATGGGGGACAGAGAGATGGGGGACAGAGACAGGGGAAAACAGAGAGAGGGGGACAGAGAGAGGGGTGACCGAGAGAGAGGGGGAGACAGAGAGATGGGGGACAGAGAGAGGGAGGGTCAGAGAGAGAGGGGGGACAGAGAGAGAGAGAGGGGGACAGAGAGAGAGGGGGGCAGAGAGAGAGGGGGCAGAGAGAGAGGGGAACAGACAGAGAGGGGGACAGACAGAGAGAGCGACAGAGAGTGTGGGACAGAGAGTGGGTCAGATAGAGGGGGTCAGAGAGAGGTGGACAGAGAGAGGGGTTTAAGATAGAGGGGGCACAGAGAGGGCGACAGAGAAAGGGTGACAGAGAGAGGGGGGTCAGAGAGAGGGACAGATAGGAGGGACAGAGAGAGAGGGACAGAGAGAGGGGTTCAGAGAGAGAGAGGGGAACAAAGAGAGAGAGGGGACAGAGAGAGGCAGTGTCAGAGAGGGGGACAGAAAAGGAGGGACAGAGGGAGAGGGACAGAGTGAGGGGTTCAGAGAGAGAGGGGAACAGAGAGAGAGAGGGGACAGAGAGAGGGGGGACAGAGAGAGAGGGACAGAGAGAGGGGGACAGAGAGAGGGGGACAGAGAGAGGGATGGACAGAGAGAGGGGGACAGAGATATGGTTACAGAGTGGGGGTGAGAGAGGGTGTCAGAGAGTGGGGGGAATGGAGAGAGTGGGGCACAGAGATAGAAGGGACAGAGAGAGTGGGGGACAGAGAGGGAGGGGGCAGAGAGAGGGCGAAGAGAGTGGGGACAGAGAGCGGGGGAGAGTGAGGGTGGACAGAGAGAGATGGACAGAGAGACGGGGACAGAGAGAGGGGGGGGACAGAGAGAGAGGGGAACAGAGAGAGAGGGGGACAGAGAGAGAGAGGGACAGAGAGAGAGGGGGACAGAGAGAGAGAGAGGGGGACAGACAGAGAGGGGGACAGACAGAGAGGGGGACAGAGACAGGGGGACAGAGAGAGAGGGGGACAGAGAAGGACAGAGAGAGCGACAGAGAGAGTGGGACAGAGAGTGGGTCATATAGAGGGGGTCAGAGAGAGGTGGACAGAGAGAGGGGATAAAGATAGAGGGGGCACAGAGAGGGCGACAGAGAAAGGGCGACAGAGAGAGAGGGGGTCAGAGAAACGCAGTGTCAGAGAGGGGGACGGATAGGAGGGACAGAGAGAGAGGGACAGAGAGAGGGGTTCAGAGAGAGAGAGGGGAACAGAGAGAGAGAGGGGACAGAGAGAGGGGGGACAGAGTGAGGGGGACAGAGTGAGAGGGGGACAGAGAGAGAGGGGGGACAGAGAGAGAGGGGGACAGAGAGAGAGGGACAGAGAGAGAGGGGGACAGAGAGAGAGGGGGACAGAGAGAGGGGGACAGAGAGTGGGGGACAGAGAGGGGGGGACAGAGAGAGGGGGACAGAGAGATGGTTACAGATTGGGGTGAGAGAGGGTGTCAGAGAGTGGGGGGATGGAGAGAGTGGGGCACAGAGATAGAGGGGACAGAGAGAGTGGGGGACAGAGAGGGAGGGGGCAGAGAGAGGGCGAAGCGAGGGGGGACAGAGAGCGGGGGAGAGTGAGGGTGGACGGAGAGAGCTGGACAGAGACGGGGATAGAGAGAGAGGGGGGACAGAGAGAGAGAGGGACAGAGAGAGAGGGGGACAGAGAGAGAGGGGGACAGAGCGAGAGGGGGACAGAGCGAGAGGGGGACAGAGAGAGAGAGAGAGGGGGACTGAGAGAGAGGGGGACAGAGAGAGGGGGGAACAGACAGAGATGGGGACAGACAGAGATGGGGACAGAGACAGGGGGACAGAGAGAGAGGGGGACAGAGAAGGACAGAGAGAGCGACAGAGAGAGTGGGACAGAGAGTGGGTCAGATAGAGGGGATAAGAGAGAGGTGGACAGAGAGAGAGGATAAAGATAGAGGGGGTACAGAGATGGCGACAGAGAAAGGGCGACAGAGAGAGAGGGGGTCAGAGAGAGGCAGTGTCAGAGAGGGGGACAGATAGGAGGGACAGAGAGAGAGGGACAGAGAGAGGGGTTCAGAGAGAGAGAGGGGAACAGAGAGAGAGAGGGGACAGAGAGAGGGGGGACAGAGAGAGAGGGGACAGAGAGAGGGGGGGACAGAGAGAGAGGGGGACAAAGAGAGAGGGGGACAGAGAGAGAGGGGGGGACAGAGAGAGGGGGGGACACAGAGAGAGGGGGACACAGAGAGAGGGGGACAGAGAGAGAGGGGGACAGAGAGAGGGGGACAGAGAGAGCGGGACAGAGAGAGGGGGGGACAGAGAGAGGGGGACAGAGAGATGGTTACAGAGTGGGGGTGAGAGAGGGTGTCAGAGAGTGGGGGGATGGAGAGAGTGGGGCACAGAGATAGAGGGGACATAGAGAGTGGGGGACAGAGAGGGAGGGCGCAGAGACAGGGCGAAGAGAGGGGTTTCAGAGAGCGGGGAAGAGTGAGGGGGGACAGAGAGACGGGGACAGAGAGAGGGGGACAGAGATAGAGGGGACAGAGAGAGTGGGGGACAGAGAGGGAGGGCGCAGAGACAGGGCGAAGAGAGGGGGTTCAGAGAGCGGGGAAGAGTGAGGGGGGACAGAGAGACGGGGACAGAGAGAGGGGGACAGAGAGAGGGGGACAGAGAGAGAGGGGGTCAAAGAGGGGGCAGAGAGGGGGCAGAGAGCTGGGTAGAGATAGAGGGGTCAGAGAGAGGGGGACAGAGAGAGAGGGGGACAGAGAGTGTGGGACAGAGAGAGCCGGACGGATAGAGAGGGGAACAGAGAGAGACGAGGACAAAGAGGGGGGATAGCGAGGCGGGTGGGAGAGAGAGGGGGACAGAGAGAGGGGGGACAGAGAGAGAGGGGACAGACAGAGAGGGGACAGACAGAGAGGGGACAGACAGAGAGGGGACAGAGAGAGAGGGGGGGACAGAGAGAGAGGGGGGACAGAGAGAGAGGGGGGACAGAGAGAGAGGGGGGACAGAGAGAGAGGGGACAGAGAGAGAGGGGTGAAAGTGAGAGGAGGGACAGAGAGAGAGGGGGGGTCAAATTATTCACTTTCCATTTCCTGGTTGTGTTAAATGTTACAGAAAGAGGCTCTGAGCAATGTTTCCATTCACTTGTGTTGGAGTCACTGACAGCCACGTGGTCAGTCAGTTTCAGGCTGATGGATTAGTTTCTCTGTCCTATGAGATGGTCTCCTGCTCAGTTTCCGATGGCTCACCACAGCGTCAGTCCATCAGCTGCTGAAACCCTCCATCCAGCATTTGTTACCTCGCACCATGGCTAATTCAATACAGTCCCAGCTTGTCTCCCACATTCACCTCCACATGCTCATGATCACCTCAGATTCTACTGTCTGTGTCCTTTCAGCAAGTTGAACACCTACTTCAGTTTTAACAAAATCTATATTATGTTTAGAAATATCATTTCAAAATTTGGTTCACTGCTTCTTCATGACCTTCCTGAAGCAGGGCTCATGCCCGAAACGTCGATTCTCCTACTCCTTTGATGCTGCCTGACCTGCTGCGCTTTTCCAGCAACACATTTTCAGTTGTAATTGTCGTAACCAGTTTATTACAAGTTACTGACAAAATATTTTAAGAGGAGCTGCTATTGGTGGTGGAAATGCTGCTGGTTGGTATAATAAGGGCTGGAAGAGAAAGTGAGGACTGCAGATGCTGGAGATCAGAGCTGAAAATGTGTTGCTGGAAAAGCGCAGAAGGTCAGGCAGCATCCAAGGAACAGGAGAATCGACGTTTCGGGCATAAGCCCTTCTTCAGGAATAAGGAACGTGTGTCCAGCAGGCTAAGATAAAAGGTAGGGAGGAGGGACTTGGGGGAGGAGCGTTGGGAATGCGATAGGTGGAGGGAGGTCAGGTGAGGGTGATAGGCTCGAATGGAGTGGGGGTGGAGAGGTCAGGAAGAAGATTGCAGGTTAGGAAGGCGGTGCTGAGTTCGAGGGATTTGATTGAGACAAGGTAGGGGAGGAGAAATGAGGAAACTGAATAAATCTGAGTTCATCCCTTGTGGTTCGAGGGTTGGGGTGAATACAGTACTTGGTTTTGATGAGAAAGTTGAGCAATGTAAGATTCTTTTATCGTTGTTAATAAGAAGAAGCAGAGATTGCAGCTAGGACATCCACAAGCATCCACCTCCACCACCACTGATGCTCAGCAGCGGCAGTGCCAATCAAGCGGGCTGCTTTATTCCGGATGGTATCAAGTTTCTGGAGTGTTGTTAGGGCTGCACTCATCCAGGCAAGTGGGGAGTATTCCATCACACTCCTGACTAGTGCCTGGTAGCGTTTGGACAGGATTTCAGGAGCCAGGAGTTGAATTACTCTTGTAGCCACTGTGTTTATGTGGTGAGACCAATTCAGTTCCTGATCAATGATAATCCACAGGATAATGTTGATAGTGGATGTTCAGTCATGGTAACACCATCGAATGTCAAGGGATGGTGGTTAGGTTATTTCTTACACGTGATGGTCATAGCCTGCATTTGTGTGGCATGTATGTTACTTGCCTCCTGTAAGCCCAAGCCTGGATACTGTCCAGATCTTGTTGTACTTGGACTTGGACTGCTTCAGTACCTGAGGAGTTAATTATTTATTAATATTAAATACTCATAAGATTATGCAAATTCCGTTTTTTATCAAATATCATGGACTGTATCTTGTGGTCACTCTCATATTCACTTTCATTATCTTTTTATTTTCTTCCTAATTCAGACACAAATGTTTGAACATCGATCAGAATAAAATTTCATAAATTAAGAACACATGTTTCTACAAGTAAACTCATTGAATGAAATGCATGACTTCTGTATTGTCTGCATTTTGACAAAAATATAAATTCTTTTCAATAGCTATTGAATGGCTCATCTATTGTCCTCAATCCATCAATCTAGGTATTATATTTCAGTCTTCAGTTTACCGATCTTAGTGTATGTCTAATCAACATCAGAGCAAAGTGTTTTTAAAATATTGAGTCAATTTATTTGTTCAGAATACAACATTTATTATGAATTCATTATCCTTATAATACTTGCAGAATAATTTGTTTGTCTTCCGAACGTGTATCGTCAGATACATATATTATTTTAATCCATATTTTAATTTAATCCATTGCAGCAATGCTATTGTTTTCAGGTCAACTATCCCACAATGGAACCAATCATTTTGCATCCAAAGCGCTTTGCAAACTGACTTTTGCTCATTGAATAATCACAGTAATCTCAGCCTTATGACTTTAGAGATCTGTAACTACTTATCACTGTAAAACTTCCTGTTCATGTCTGCGCATTGCACAGTCATGTAGCGAAATTGAATCTCTCCTTCTTCTAAGTGTACTGATAGATTTTCGAAAATCTGAGTGTTGCTAATATCTAATTATTTTTCAGTTCAGTTGGGGGTATAAATGTGTAATAATGGCTCAGTACATGAAGTAATGTGAAGATATTGCAATGTACAAACTCACAATGATTGTGAATATCAACTTTTATTTTAACCATGGAAACACAGTTGAATTGATTTAATTATATTTCACTTCAATGCTCACATGCATTGTATTTTTAATCACAATAGGAGCGAAATATTTTATGTGACAAAATTATTTAAAATTCATGTCACTTTTTTATGGACACAAAATAGAATTAACACCCGTTTGTTCTTTCCTTTACCAATCACAGTGAAGTTTGAATTGTAGAATGCTCGACTGATACAACACGGAAACAGGCCATTCAGCCTAACTTGGCATTCCGGCCAGGTTTCCTCAACTGAACTCGTCCCATTTCCCTGTGTTTGTCCCATAACCCTTTGGACGTTTTCTATCCAATAAACTGTCCAAAAGTCTTTTAGATGTTGTAATTGTACCAGCCTCTGCCCTTCCTCTCACAGCTCATCCAAATATGTGAAACACACTGTGTGGAAAAGTTGCTCCTCAGACCCCTTTTAAATCTTTCCCCCTCACCTTAAAAATTATATATACTGTAGAATCTTTAAGACTGCGAAGTTATTAAAAGTTGAGAGGTATTTAGAAGCAGTGTAATAACATTCATACTTTAATCAGTGATGTGAAGCAAATAAATTCAAGATGTTGTGATCATTATAATGAACAGCAGTTACAAGTTGAGACAATGTTGGTTGAAAAGAAGTTCAATCGACACTTAGATATTTTCTAATCAACTCTGAGGTTTTTCGACACATCTCTGTTGAAGGTGGGAATTGAACCCATGCCCCCTGGTCGACTAGTACACACATTACCAGAGCACTCCCTAATATTCCCATGCAGGAAGGGCAGGACTATAATCACATACTTACTGTGTTTATTCACAGGGAAAACTACTGAGATATTTATTGTTATAATTGGACTAGGATTGTATTAGACAGTTCCAGAGTGTAATGGATCGATAAAAAGAATTAATTATTTCTAATAATGAAGGAACGAAGCAACAATGATCTTAAATAAACATAGATCTCATGATAATCAAGTAAGTCAATATGTTTGAAGCAGTTATTCATCTGCATAAATAAAAATTAACACGCTTTGTAATGCACATGAAATGGAAATGAAGCATTAATCATTCAATGTGACTACTTTCCTCATTTTCAAAAAATTAGGATTGCTAAGAATTCAAGATTTATTGTTAAAGCATAGAACAAACATTTGTTAATTCTGGTTTCTTTTCACAAGAAACTCGGAAAATTCAAATAATGTTTAACATGAAAAATACTTAGCTCTTATTGTAATAATCAGGTATATAGAAATGTTCGAATTGAAGTGAAATACAATCAATACAAGAATGTAAACAAAACAGTGGATGCTCGAAATCACAAGCAAATCAGTAATTACTGGAAAATAACTCAGCAGGTCTGGCAGCATCTGTGGGGAGAAATCAGTGTGAATACTTTTGGGCCAGTGACCTTTCATCAGACTGCATTTTTGCTCACAACCAATTCAATCCACCTAATTTTAAACACTTAAAATTATTTTTGCTAAGATTAAGAGATTGCAGAGTGCAATATTGTTTACATCAGTTGATGTATTGAACCGTAGATCCACATCGACAGCTGAAGATATTGGATTTCAACAATGTTTACCAGTTAGATATTGACAATAATTAGTTTTAAAATGGCTGATAACAAATTTAAGAATGATGAGAAATCTCCTTTTTGCAATGTAATTGTGCAATATGTTGGAAATAAATGAAATATTTTTGTGAAAAATAGTTAGCCATCTCTTAATTGATAAGACTGTTTAATGATTCCTCCATTAATATGAGAACTCAAATGAAAGAGAATGAGATAGTTAGATGTTGGATGAGAAAACTTTGGTTGATTGCAGGTGAGTTGATCTGAAAAGAATGTTAATACTTCATTTTGATACCGGCACTAAGAAATGATGGATTCAACTAAACTGTGAATCTCATGATGGTGTGTGAATTGAAATAACAATTAAACAATAATTAACGTTAGAACTCAACACTTAAAATGATTGAATATCAACAAAGCAGTTTGTACTGGATATTCATTAATATCAGTAAACTGAGAATTAAAACATTGGATTAATTTAAAAACAAAAATCACACCTTAGAAGATTATTCATCAGAATTGTTCTGTCATTGAAAAAACCTAATTTCTTCAAGAATTCTGCATTTCCCTCATTACCTGTCTTTTTTCCACAGGTACCTGTACGGGAACCCTTCTGTTTGTGATACAATTATATAGAAGTGAAATGGATTATAATCGAATTGGGGGAGTTAATAAGTTCAGTGCAGTTGGGGACAATGTAGAGGGTTGTCATATAATGCAGGAGGAAAAAGATAAATTGCAGATATGGGCAGAGTAATTAAAGGTGAAGTTTAATCCATACAAGTGTGAGGTGTTTCACTTTGGAAGCTCAAATGGTAAGAAAAAGTAGACAGTTAATGGCAGGACCCTTACAGCTTTATTATTCAAAGGGATCTTGGTGTTCAAGACCATGGCTCCCTGAAAGTGGTTAGGAAGGCAAATGGTACGCTTGCCTTTATTGGTCAGAGAACTGGTTACAAGTGTCAGGAAGCCATGTTGTAACTTTATAAGTGTTTGGTTAAGGCATACTTGAAGTATTGTATTCACTTTTGTTCGCCACATTACAGGACGGGTATGGAGGATTTGGAGAGAGTACAGAGGACGTTTACCAGGATGCTGCCTGGATTCAGAGAGGCGAGAAAAACTCAGATTGCTTTTTTGTGGAGTGGCGGAGACTGGGGGAAGACTTGATGGAAGTCTCTACAATCATGAGATACGTAGATAGTGTTGACGGTCAGAAAGTTTTTCCCAGAGTTGAAGCATCAAAAACTATGTGACATGCGTTTAAGGTTAGGGGGAAAATTCAAGGGGCATATAACGGGCAATTTGTTTTTGCACAGGTAGTGGTAGGTATCTGGAATGAACTTCCATGGATGGTGGTTGAAGCAGATACATTAAGGCTCTTTAATGTTCATTTCGATAATTTGGAAGGATATTTTCAAAGAGTTGACAGAAGGGATGAGTTTCTTTTGCATTATTTTCAGCACAACGTTATGGGCCAAATGACCAATTCCTGTGCTGCACGGATCTGTGAGAGAAAACTAACGTCTAACTCATATGACATTTAATCTAATCCATATTTAGCCACTGGTGTCAGAAATAGGAAGGAAATAAGTGGAGAACGAACTTGAATACAATCTAAAAATATAGTAAATTAAATTTACAGAGGTAATTTTTTGATATTTGTTCTGAATTATCAGATTAATAACTTTGATGGAGATGTGTCGAAAATGTTTGCAGTTACTGATGTTCTGACCCAAAATTACCCTTGTTAAACTGAAGATTGGACCAGAAACCTGTTAGAAAACTTGAAAATATTTAGTAAGGTGAGATGCACCTCATAATTTAATCCATTATTTCTTACTGCCAATACTACAATAACAAAATCTTTCAGCTCTGCACCAAAAAGCAGTGATTTCCGTCCAATGCTCATTATAAATAACTGAATGCTACTCGTTTCAACAATCAAAGTAATCACAGCCTCATTGATTAAGAGATGTCTAAGACATTTCACTAAGAATTACTGTTTATGTCGACACATTGCTCGTTCAAACAGCAATGTGAGATTTCTCATTAATATTCAGTTCACTGACAGCATATTAATAATTTAGTTATTGCTAATATCTAATAATTGATCATTCCAGTAAGGGGTATAAAAGTGGAATTATGGCTCAGTACATTAACTGATGGAAAGATATTGTTGTGTCCACTCTCCCAATTGTTGTGAATATCGATATTTATTTTGATTTGATTTGATTTGATAATATTGTTCTTTAACATGAAGATTTATTGTATTTCTGATCACAGGAATAGTTAAATACTTTAAAGCTAAAAAATTCAAATTTGTGACTTTTTTGTCAACAAGAAAAAATAATTTACATGCGGATGTTCATTTCTTTATCAGAGTAAATTTGAATTGTTGGAAGTTATACATATGTGTAAGGAAGGGGAGCTGCCTGCAACTGAATAGTCACATTGAATGTTTTTTTTGCGATTACATCCTGCTGCTAAGCATTCTAGCTATCTTTTCATTATATGAAAAACGGCTTTAAACACATTCCGCAGTCATGTTTTTCATGAATTTACAATAAGCGCATGATATGTGTATTTATCTTTCTTTCAATTGTCATGATTTTAATTTTTAAGTAAGAGCATATATGCTTAGTACCATCATTATTGGGAATTATTATTTCATTCTCAGTCCATTACACACAGAAACAGTCTAATTAATTCCCAGCCCAATTATCGGAATGAATATTGATTAGTTTTCATTTGAGTAATCTCAATTGATTATAATCCCACCCACCCTTGTTAGGAACATAATGAAAGACACTTGTGGAGGTCTAGTAGTGTCACTCTTATGAGACGAGGAGGTGTGGGTTCAGTTCCCTTCTCCAACAGAGATATGCCAGAGCAGCTTGGAATGGTGATTAGAATATATCTAAGCAGAGTTTGAAATGATTTTCAATCCAGTTTTGGATCTGCTTCTGTCTGTTGTTCATTCCAATAATCTCTTAATCTGCAATTTATTATCTTCAGGTCATTAATAACATTATGTATCATATTACATTATATCCAAATTTTAGATTTGAGGACACTGCAGTTTTTAAAATTTTGAAGTATCTTAAGTAATGAAATTCATTTTATTTAATCAAAATCCATTCGGGTATTATTCATATGGTGGGCAACAGGATTTTACTTCCAGTCAGCTCAAGAATGTTCAAATTTTGTTTATTCTGTGAACTTAATTCTGCAGAAGAGTTTCAATAAACATTTAACACATCATTATTGTGCATTTCAACACCTCACGTACATCACTCCTTATTCTCTTGGCCGAGCAGATGAAGAGATGAAGATCGCCTGATGAAGAGGCAGCACCTTGAAAGTTAGGGCTTCCCAATAAACCTGTTGGACTTTCACATAGTGTCACGTGATTTTTAACTTTCCTCACCCCAGTCCAACTCCGGCATCTCTAAATCATTGTTTCACAAAGGAATTCTCATAATTTTAAAAAAGAAAATATGACTTTAATTAAGAACTTTACGCGATTATGAATCCCTTCCTGTATAAGCAAAATATCTCAATGTCAATGAAATCAATGGTCACACAATATGGCACTTACAGCCACACAAATGTCTTCCTGGTCATCTAATTACTGCTCAGGAGAAAACCGGAGTAAGTCTCTTATCGTTCCTGAGAACAAAAGCCACAATAAACATTTGGTAACCAGTTCTATCCAATAAATGCATTTGATTTCTTACATTTTGGTTCAGTAATTGCACACAAAATAATTAGCTAAAACCAATAACCATGCTTTATTACAAATGACCGAGGATGCTAATATCAACATATGTCGCAGCTTGCCAATCAGGGTTCCAGTTGAACTATTGCAAAACAAAATAATTTAATTTTGGCTTACTACAACTGTAGGTGAAAACCTGTTGATTGTGTGCATTAAAAACCTTTATCTGCTTATTCAGAGAAAATACTGAGGTGGCACTGTAAATTTAATTTATTTTGACTTTCTTTCACGAAAACAATCATGTGAATTGCTTCTCATTTTCTTACTAGTTCTGATACACATGTCAAAATATTTACGATATTAACTCTTTATGCATGATGAAAGAATTTTCTCTGCAAGAACGACATGAAGATGTTCAAGGTCCCCTAATTACTGTTGAGCAGAATACTCTTCATAAGGGTATTATTGTTATAAACCGATGCTTTTTATGACCTTGATTTTATTTCTGACTGGTGTTTTTGTGACTGATGTGTTTTCAAAACATGTGCAATGCATAAGGATTTCTTTCAATTTGTTATAAGAAAAAAAAAACTGCTTTCCATGTTGATTTCTAATTATCTTTTACTCCCGAGTTATTTGTCGATGTGCAATAATCACAAAATTATGGAAGCTCCCTGTATCTTATGTTCACTGCAATATGCACTTTCCCGATCTACTTATTTACTTCCTACATCTGACATGAATGTCTAAACATTGGTCATGAACAAAAAGTTGTAAATTAAAGCTACATCTCAATAAGCAAACCAATGGATGGAAACATGTAATTCTTGTAATCCTGCATTTTTGAACAAACAGCAATTCTGCTGAATAATCACTGAATGGCTCATTTTTCTGAATCATAAAGCTAGCTACCATATTAAATTTCTCAGTTTACCGGTCTTAATGAATATCCAATCATCATCACAACAAAGTGCTTTTAAAATATTGAATTTTTTTTAGATTACAACGTAATTTTACAGTCACTGCCATGACAATAATTTGCATAGTTGTTGGAGTTATTCTTTCTCATAAATATAGTGCTATTCGTATTTTAATTGCATTAATTGTTTCTTAGTACGAACACTACAACATAAAAATCAATTTATTGTTTATGTGAAAGATCCCATAATGGAACCAATGACTTCCCAATCGATGCCTCATTGTAAGTATTTAACGATTGATCATTTGAATGATCGCGGGAATCTTAGCCTGAAGCATTCAGAGAACTTTAATTACTTTTCATTAGAATAATTCCTGGTCGTTTCTCCACATTGCTCAGTGAAATAATTAACTGAGAATTCTCAGTATTCTTAAATGAAATGATATAATTTTGACAATTCAATTGTTGCTATTATCTAATCATTGCTCAATATAGTTCAGGGTATGACTACGAAATTATGGCTCATAAAGTAAATAAAGTAAAGATTTTGCAGTGAGCATTGTGAATATAAATTTTTGTTTTGACCATGGAAACAGTTGAATTGATTTATTTATGTTTAACTTCAATGTTAACATTGACTGTATTTATAAACACAATTCAAGTTAATCACTTTCCATGGAACAAAATCATTTAAAATTCTTGTGACTGTTTGAAGTGCAACAAAAGGAACTAACATCTCTTTATTGTTTCATGAAATAATCACAGTACATTTTTAACTTTGGGAAGTTGAACATTTCTGGAAAGAAGGGAAGTTGTCTTCAGATGAATAGCCGCATTGAGTGACTGATTCATTTATTTTCCTAATCATTTATGTTGCAAATGCATATTAATTTTCATTTCATTCTGTGACAAACAGCATTGAACATATGGAACTATTTGATTGATTGAGTTTCGTTCATCAGTGTCCACTGATCAAATGATTAGGTTTTTTCTTATCATGAATAATCACGAGATTCATATTTAATTAAAGTCATTATTGCTTTGTTACATCATTATTGTAAATTACTAATTCATTTTGTCAGTTCATTACACACAGGAAATACGCAATTCATTCCCATTCAAATAATTACAAGAAACATCTGATTAATTTTCATTTGAGTTGCCGCCGTAAGCATGTGTCTGGAGACCTGCCCTTCCCGGATGGTAACATTATGACGGGTCTTTGTGGAGCTCTGACAGTGTCTCTCCGACAAGATCAGGAGGAATGATTTCAATTTCCACCTTCAGCGGAGATGTGTCAGAGCAACTCGGAAATTTCATTAGAAAATATCTGAGTATACATTGAACTACTTTTCAAAACAACATTAGATATTCTTCAATCTGTTCTGCATTTCAATCATCACCATATTTCCTATTTATTTTCTTCAGTTCACTAGTAAAATTATGCATCTAATTCTGCTGGTTCTATATTCCTTGGAAAAATAGTTGATGATGTTGCAACCTTAAAGTTGGAAGAGTCTAAGACATGGTAATCATGATTTATTTTACTGTTTAAAGGAAAATAGTTCAAACGTTTCAAGCACATAAATACTTATTCTCCGGTAGTATAAAGAGGAAAATATTAACAGTCGAAATTCATCTTTAGCAAAATAACCAAATGGAACAGCTGATCACCTACATTTATAACTAAATATTGCAATTCATCTAAATACTGGTATGTGCTTAGATCAAATTTATTTTCTATTTATTACTTATTCATGAATTGTCAGGAATTTATTTTTATTTTCCATTCACCTATTCATATTGAACGTAAGATTGACATGCTGTGAAACTATTGGCGTGTTTTCATTGGAACATTTAATTTGTCTTTCTCTCTCTCACTTATCTCACTTCATTCGTGATGGCTTCAATGTACCTTGCTAAACTTAAAATATTTTGTTGACTTTAAGTATTATGTTTAGCACTCACTTATCAATTTAATCCAAAATCATAGAATCATAGAATCCCTACAGTGTTGAAACAGGCCATTTGGCCCAACAGTCCACACTGACCATCTAAAGAGTAACCAACCCAGACTCTCCCTTGCTGTATTACTCGACATTTTCCCTGACTAATGCACCTAACCTAGATAAAAACAATGACTACATACACTGGAAACCAGAGTTTAGATTAGAGTGGTGCTGGAAAAGAACAGCAGTTTAGGCAGCATCCGAGGATCAGGAAAATCAACGTTTCGGGCAAAATCCCTTCATCAGGAATACCGGCTGTATTCCTAATGAAGGGCATTTGTCTGAAGCGTCAATGTTACTGCTTCTCAGAAGCTGCCTGAACTGCTGTGCTTTTCCAGCACCACTCTAACAAAATATAATGCACCTAACCTGAAACATCCATGCATCATGGGCAATTTAGCATGGCCAACTCACCTCAGCTGCACACTTGTATACTATCACAATGTTATTGAAATCAATGCTCACACAAAGCACGATACATAAAGCCACACAATGGTCTTCATGACCATCGAATTACTCTTCAGGAAATAATCTGAGTAATTGTCTTATTGTTCCTGAGATTAATCATCACAGTAAGCATCTGGTCATCATTCCCGCCAAATAAATAAAATGGGTGTCCTCTGAAATTTCTGTTCAGCAATTATCCATGATACTTGTTGCTCAAAGCAGTGTCTATTCTTCATTACGAGTGGCCAATGATTCTAACAGCCATTGATCTTGATCTTATTGTTACTGAGTGCAGTAACCACAGTAAATATCTGGTTATCATTCTTGCCAATAATTACAAGAGCTATCTTCGTACTTTTCAGTTTAGTAATTACACATTATACTTGTTGCTGAAAGTGGTATTTATTCTTTATGACAATTGGCCAAGGTTACTGACAGCAAGACATATTGATAGTCTTGATTTGTTCATGTTTTCAAACACGTTTTCAGGCCATATATTTCAAAAAGAAGTAATTTGACTTCGTTCAAATTTAAATGTAAACATTTTCAGATATTTTCCATTCAAATTGTTTATTTGCTTATTCAGATCAAATTTGAATCTTGCCTCTGTAAAGTGAATTTATTGTGCTTTCCATTCATGGAAGTACTCATTAATTGGTCCTCATTTTCATCTTGGATCTGATGGAAATTTGAAATACTGATTACAGTGAAAATTGTATGAATTATACATGAGTGGTTTTTAAAAGAAAATCACGAAAGGTGAGTTAGAATTCTTGAATAGCCTGTCGATTTGAATAAAGAAAACATTCCTTCCAAAAAAACAAAGTTAAAAATCACACAACACCAGGGTACAGTCCAACATGTTTATTCGGAAGCACTGGCTTTCGGACCGCTGCTCCTTCAACCACCTGATGAACGAGCAGCGCTTTGAAAGCTAGTTCTTAAAAAAAAACATGTTGGTCAATAACCTGCTGGTGTTTGATTTTTAATTTTGCACAGCCCACTCCAACACTGGCGCCTCCAAATCATTCAAAAAATAAAACTCTTAAGTCTGTGGTTGAACAATTCAACAACCCTGCAACTAGATTATAATTCCCAGTTTATCTATCTTCATAAATATCTAATCAATATCAGTGTAAATTCCCGGAAAACTTCAAATCGTTTTGTTTGTTAAAACACAAACTTTAATTGAAAAGTCATTGTTATCACAATATATGAATTATATTTTAACTCTCCAGTGATGTGAAGTGACCCTTGGACAGAAATTGGATGTTCTAAATTCACCGACAGGCAGAGAAATCGGGACAAATACAAAATTAATCAAACTCAATGAAACAGCAGCTAGAATCAATCAGCTCCAGGAAGAATCAGATTTTCTTACACCTTGAATTCCAGCCAGTGCCTGAGCATTATACACCTCTCTTGGAAATGTAAATAATGAAGGGTTTTCACACCAAAACAGTAGATTCTTTAAATCCAGCTCATGACCACATGTGGATGTTTGTCACAAAATTATTAATCATATACAAATCATGGAAAATATCTCAAAGCTCTTGAAATAAATTAATGACTGCACATAAAGCCACACGATGGGATTCAAGGCCACCTAATTACTGTTCAGTGCAAAACTTTTTGTCAGCATTGTATTGTTCTCAAGATGACTAACCACAGCAAACATCACACTTTCACACCATCCCAAATATATGCAAGAGATACCTTCTTATAATTTACACACATCTTTCCCACCCAATTAATCAGACTTCATTATTTACGACTAAGGATGCTGATAGTATAATGTTTTTTTTAATATAGGCGAGTTGTCTGATAGGTTCCCCCCCAGTCATCATGATAAAAATGTAATTGCGGCTCAGTACATTGTAACAGATCCCCATTAAACTTTTTCATGTATTCACTCAGAGACAATGTTTAAAAATTTCTTCTATAAATGCTGTTGACTATTTTTTGCTATGATACCCATGTTCCTTGTTGAATTATTTTCTTTGTAATGCTGACACAAATGTCTGAATCGTGATGACATGAAAAGTTGCATGGATTATATATTGTATTTTTACAGAAGAAAAACTGAGACAGCAAGTACAGATTGCAGGAATATCTGAGAATGTTGAATGATCAATAATCACTGCATATCGAATGTATTTTCCAAAACATCATGGCAGCATTCTAATGCTCAGTTCACTGATACTAATTATTATGTTATCAAAATCACAGCAAACCCGTTTGGAAATATTGAATCACTTAATGTGTCAGTGTTCTAAAATAGATTACCAATTCATTGTTAGTACAACAATCACACAGTAATTCAGTTTTGGTTTTGTAACAAATATCGTGAGATTCATATTTCAATTTAAATCATTATTTCGTCTTGCCAATATTACAAAGAAAAATGGAGCTTTTATTCCAAGCCAACACAACCACAAACCAAGCAATGATTCCTCATCCAACACTGACAGGAAATATCTGATATCTTCTCATTTGAATGTTCACAGAAATCATTGAATTAATATTCAGCCTTGCAAATGAAGATACTTCTGATTGTTTTAGACTCCAATAATTAATGTTCAATTCCACATGTTACGAATAATAATATGACATTTCTAATCATTTTAAGTTTACAGTGACCAGTTTTAACACTAATTGTTACTTATATCTAATATATAATCATTGATCAAGTGCAATATAGTTGGCTTGAAGTGTGGAATTAAGTCTCAGTGACGTAAGCATATTGCGTGGTACTGTTTCCTAATGGTAGCTAATGCTGATTTTTATTTTAGTGCTGAAATCCTTATTGATTTGCTGCTGTGGGGATGCCCCGAGAAGCCTGTCTTGGAATTAAAACACAAATAGTGGACGGGAGATAAATAAGACTAACAGTCTGTTTCAGTCTGAAGTAAAAAATAGAACATTGTGTACAATCCTATTTCAAGTCCATAAGTATGCCATTCTAGACATTGATATTCCAGATAGTGATAAGAGAATGCCAGCATACAGAAAAATGACCAACAGTGACTTTCTTAATGAAAGAATAATTGTCTCAGTGAATGAATAAACACCAACTGTCGGATAGAGCCCAGCTAACTTCCACAGCTGCTATCAGGGAAACAGACTGGGGTTGATTGTCAGAAATAGTTACTATTTTAAAGTTGCTCAGAACATTTAAAAAGTTTGTAATTACATAATCATGAGAATCGTAAATAAGGCAGAGTGAGAGGCCCAAAGGACTGCAGCAATTAATTTTGTAATCTGAGGAAATAAAATGCACAGAGAGATCCCAAGGTCTGGAGATTATAGCATTTGTATAACAACATGAACCAATAGGAAGCTGGAGCTATCCTTAGCGATGTCCATCTGAGATTAAGTGTTCGACAGGATCGGGTGTCGAGATAAGGAGGGAAGAACTGTAACCACATTGCATGTGGACATTGTAATACAGGAAGTGTGTAAAAATACTGCTTTTTACTGTACACGTTACAGTGTGCCATGGATGTCCCTTCCGAGATTGGCCTCGGGGGATGATCCCTGCATTAACTGATTGCAGCATGAGTAACCATCTTCCACTTGCCTGAGTTCTGCCGATCTCCTCAGTCTTCATTCCCTGTCAGGGGAAATCACTCCTACAGCTATGGTGACATTTAAATTCAATACAAACACTTGTTGTCTGTGAAATGATTACTTGCAGAGCGATATCATTTCCATGTTAATTTTTAAAAACTTTTTTGTGTGCAAGAAAACAATCCATTTGTCATTTAGTTCAACTAATACTAAATTTTAAATTATTGAAAAGACTACGGGGGTTGGGGGGTGGGGGAAGAACGATTCTTCAGCTCAAATGTCACATTAAGTGACAATTTCCGTTTTTCAAATCATGTGACATCCAAAATGATATTTATTTTAATTTCATTTTGAGATAGCTTTATTTTCTTCCAACATTAGTTGCCAATGAACAATAATCACACAATTATTCGTCATTTGCTACAAAATGACTCCCTGTACCAAATGTCATTAACTCGATGTTTTGTTCATAATAATACTCACTTTCCCGGCCTAATTATTTTCTTCCTAGTTCTTATATTTGTCTAAACATTTATCATGATTAAAGTTACATTAATAAAATAGACATGAACCGACCAAAAAAAAATGTTGAACTGTGTTCAATTGCTGCTGAGTTTTTTTTTTAATTATTAGAGCCACGTTTTATATTTTAATTTTCAGTTTATTAAACTTAATGAATATACAATCGCCATCAGCGTAAAGTGCATTCAAAATATTAAGTCAATTTATCTATCAGGATTTTAGAAACAATTATCAGTTACAATAATTATGCAATTCTTCAACTTAGGCTTTATAAAAAGCACAATGTGCCTTTAATATCTTCCATATTTCTCAGTGTGAGTACTACAATATTAGAACCTGTTTCATAAGACCAATACACCCACAAAAGATCAAGAATTGCCATTGCAGCATCATTTGTAAATATCTGACTTTTGCTCATTTGGAAGATCGCAGTCTTCTCAGACATTGAAATTCAGAGAACACCAGTTACTTTACACTGCAATATTTCTCTTCGTTTTTGAACATTATTCAGTTGAATAGTAAGAGGAGATACCTCATAATTCTTAAACTCATTAATAAAAGTTTTCAAATCGATTTGTTGCCAACACCTAATAATTGTTCAATTCGGTAAGGGGTGTACATGTGGAACTGTGTTTTCATATAATAACCAATGCAAGGACATTGCAATGTACAATCACTCAATCATTCTGAATATTGCTTTTCATTTTAAACTTGGAAACGCTTTTGAATTGGTTTGATTGGAAATCACTTCAATGTTAACATTTATTCTGTTTTTAATCACAATAGCAGTTGAATATTTTTCATGTGCAAAATCATTTAAATCCCCATGAATATTTTGAAGCACACATCTCTCTTATTTCATTAAACAATCACAGGAAATGGTGACATCTTAGAAATCGTACATTTTCAGAAGGAATGTAAGTTGTCTTCAGCTGAATAGGCACATTGATTGACCAACTGATCATTTTCTTCCAATTTACGTGTAGATCAAAAACATTTTATTTGCATTTCAGAAAATGAGGAACTTATGACCATATAGCATAATTGTATTCATTTTTATTTATAATGCACAATAATCACACAATTCTGTCAATTTGTCGTTCCACAAGTGATCATAAAAATCATGTTTAATTAAGACATTTGTTAACTCCCATCATTATTGTAAATTACTACTGAATTTTCAGTAGATTACACACAGTATCCAACCAGTTAATTTCAATCCAATTATCACAATAAACATCTGATGAGTTTTCAGCCCTGCCCAGCTTGGTTGGGAATGTTATGAAGGAATCTTGTGCAACTCTGGTCGTGTCGCTGTTACCAGATCAGCGTTTACAATTTCAATTCCCACCTTGCATAGGGCTGTGCCAGAGCAGCTCTGAATGTTGATTAGAAAATATCTAAGAGTCGAATGATTGCCTTTCAATTCAACATTAGCTTTGCTTCCATTTGTTATTCATTCCAATAATCACAGTATTTCCTAAATATTTTCTTCAGTTCGCTATTAACAGAATGTATCTAATTCCAGTCAATCAATATTCTTTGCAAACTATTTGATAATGTTGCACTCACAATGATGAAATATGCAAAGTAAAGATATTCTTTGATTTTCTTTTGTTCTGAACAGCTGAGGTTCAGACTGCATATAGAACTTGATGCTTCAAAGGTGTAAATGTGAGAAAAAAATCAAGTTCTTCTTCAGTAAAATAAACAAATGCCTCTTCCTACTATATATAATTTTTTTGTTATTGATATGATTATGAATTGTGTGAAATTTGTTTTTAGTTTTCCATTCACCTATTTATATTGAATGTAAGATTGAAATGCTGTGAAATTATCCGAGTGCATTTATTTGAAAATTGAATTTGCATATTTCTCTCTAATCTCATTTACTGCATGATGTCTTAAGTATGTTTTGTTCAGCAAATCTTGTGAATACTAAAAATTGTCTAATCTTAAATCAGATCTTTCACACCCAGTTATCACTGTGTTCCGAATTCATGTAAATATCGAAAGTTATTGTAATCAATGTTCAGACAAAACAGTGCACATAAAGCGACACAAAGATATTCATCATCAGCTGATTACTGTTCAGTGGAATAACCTGAATATCTTATTGTTCCTGGGACAAATGACAACAGTAAGCATTTAATTACTATTGCATGCAATTAATGCAATTGATGTGTTATGTTTCAGTTCAGTAGTTAATGTTGATTTATATTGTTTAAACCAATAATTCAACTTTATCACGGATATTGACTGTACTACAATAGCATTGGGAAACAATTTTTTGTCATTCTAATAATCTTTAAGCTCGTTTTTGTTGTACGTGTACAAGAGACAATTCAAATTGCAACCATTTTTATTACAAATTGAACAAACACTGCATTTTAAATTTGTGAAATTCCTACATTTTTGCAAAAAGGTTAGTCTTCACTAAATATATCACATTAAAAAAAACTATTTCAAACCATGCGTGCTACAAAATGATTATTGTTTTCAGTTCATTGTAAGAAAACTGCTTTTACCATGTTGATTTTTTTTGTCATTTCAATTCCTACATTATTCATCATTGTACGATAATGACAATATTATTAAAATCGCGTTTATACCACATGTCATTGACTACATTGTTTGTTCAGTTTCTAGCTCACTTTCATGACCTACTAATTCTCTTCCTAATTCTGACACAAGCCTTTAAAAATTGATCATAATATTAATCATATAAATCGATATAACACATCTCTACAAGGAATCCAGTGGATGGAAATTCATAATTCTTGTATTATGTACATTTTTGACTTTCAAAAAAAGAAGGATTTTGCTCAATAATCACTGAATGGCTCATTTTTCTTCAATCCATAAAGCTACATACTATGTTTTATTCCTCAGTTTATGATCTCAATAAATAAATAATCAAAATCACAGCAAAGTGCTTTTGAAATATTTAATCATTTTAATTCTTCAAAAGACAGCATTAATTATCAAGTCATTGCCATTACAGTAACGGCACAATTATTTAAGAAAGTCTTTTGAACAAGTATAGTGAGATTCACATTTAGATTTAATCCATTATTTCTGAGTACTAATAGTACAGTCTGAAAATGCATTTATTTTTCAGGTCAACTGCCCTAAAAGGGAACCAATGACTTCCCATCCAACGTCATTAAATATCTGATGTTTTCTCATTTGAATGGTCACGGTAATCTCAGCCTTAAAATTCAGGAAAATGTAACTACTTTTCACTGAATTAATTCCAGTTTATTTCCAGACATTGCTCAATCACTTGCAAAAAGAGATTTTTCATTATTCCTAAATGCATTGACAGACTTTGATAAATACATTGTTGCTGATTTATAACAATATATAATCATTATTCAATCCAGTAGGTTGTGCAAATGTTGAATTACGGTAAAGTATATAAATTATTGTATAGATATTGCAGTGCACAATCTCAATCATTGTAAATATCAATTTTTATTTTACCTGTTGAAACATAGTTGAATTCAATTAATTATATTTGACTTCAAGGCTCACATTTATTGCGTTTGTAATCATAATACGATTTATGGATGTTTCATGCAACAAAATCAAATGAAAAAGAATTAGCATCTCTTTATTCTTACATTCAACAATGACAATACATTTTGATTTTTTAAAGTTTTGAACATTTTTGGAAAGAAGAGATGTTGTCTTCAGTTGAATGCTTGCATTGACTCACTAATTCACAATATCCGCTACTTATTCTCTCTGGGTTCCTATGAAAAGGAATTAACTAGTTCTGCTGTTCGTAAATTCCTGGAAAATATTTGAGAATGTTGTGGTCTAAAAGGTGAAAAGGCTAAGTGATCGTAAGTCATCAGTTATTTTGTTAGAAAGAGCTTAATTCAAACATTTCGAACACAAACACACACACACACACATTGTTATTCTGCTGTGTTACAAGGGGAAAAACAAGTCGCTTTCTTCGGCGTTAATAAATATATGCCACTTCCAATTTATCATTAGTCAGCTAATTCCCTACATTTGTTTTTAAAAATTGCAATTCGTCTAAATATTGTTATGACCTTTGATCAAATATAATTTCTAATTATTGTTCATTTTGTTTTTTTTTGTTTTCCATACACCTATTCGTATTGAATGAAAGATTGACATGCTTTGACAATATCGGAGAGTGTTCATTTGAAACTTGTCTTTTCGTATCTTTCACTGAATTTACTTATTCCATAAGATTACACGGTACCTCAGTGGTTAGCAATCCTGCCTCACAGCGCCAAGGACATCGGTTTGATTGCCTCCTCGGATGACTGTGTGGACTTTACACGTTCTCCACAAGTCTATGTGACTTTGCTGTGGTGTCCTCGCACAATCGAAAGATGTGCAGGTGAGGTGAGCTGGCCATGCTAAATTGCATGTTGTGATAAGGGATATATGTATTAGTCAGCAGGAAATGAGAAGAAATATGATCGGGAAAAGTGTTTGGGTGGGTTACTCTTTAGAGGGTGATTTTTTTCAGACAAATGGCTTGTTACCACACAGAATAAGAAGGGTGTTTTCATAGCCTCGCTAGTATTAAGGTGCGACCCGAGACCGAAGCCATGTTGGGACTTGAAACGGAGGAAACGACAGTGAGGCTACAGAATTACATCGCATCCATTTGGTTTTCTTTAAATCATCGACGAGAAGGAAAATGTAAACGGGGAGGGCGAGTGGGAAGTGAGGCAGTTGCAGCTCTGGTGAAAGTCCAAAGGGTCCTCTGAGAGTGTAATTTCTTTCATTGCTGTTGCTGATTGAATGAGCCACGAACGTGCGAACTGCTCCAAAACATGATTCAGGATCTCTGGTGCCAATTCTCGCACGTTGAATAACGACAGACACCTTCCAAATGAGGTTTTTCAGAGACGACTTTGGGATACATTTGACAGACAGATTAGCTCAGGAATCCGTGGTGCATTGTGACACCAGCGCATCGGCTTCTTCCCTATCTTTGAACCGGGTTGCCTGCGCAAGGAATGCAAATACGGTAATGCTTTTCGTGGAAGAATCAGAAGGGGGTAACTACACTCTCAAACAGAATGGCATATGATCAGAACCAGGTTGGAGAAAATCTTTACAATGCTTTGCACTGTTAGTAAATGGAACTGCATTGCATTTCACTACGAGAGCAGATTTGTTTAAGCAAACTCGAAGGCAGGTTTGCAGATGGGAAAGCAAGCAAGTCAGCTCCGTTCTTGTCCATGAAAAAGTCTGCAGTTAAAGGACAAAGCAGTTTCTGCCCACTTTCGAACTGGGGACCTTTCGCGTGAGAAGCGAACGTGATGGCCACTACACTACAGAAACAAGCCTCTGCCATCCCTGCTGGGGCTTAGTGACATCCAGCACTGAAAGTTGAAGCCATTCTACCTTTCACCTTTCTGTTTCCATGAGCTCGTTGTTGAATGGGGACTTGTTTAAATTTGGCTATGTGCTGAGCATGGACGTGATACACCGAAGTATCTGTTTCCACGTGGTGTACCCCAATAACGTTGTGTTGCTCACACCTGCTTTAAAGAATTACGTTTTTGCGGAGCTTACCGTCGCAGTCTGTGGCAAAATCATTTCGTCTGTTCGACTGCTCACGGGAAAGGTAGTATTGTGAAACACTGCAGAAACGAACGACATCCTTACTTTTGCTCCGACTTACCATACTCCGTGAAAGTTTCCCAGATTCTCAGTTGAGGATTTTTGCAGCTGGAAGTTACCTCAGAAACCCTGTTAATTCGTAATGTATTGAGCGAATCGCAAAACAGAAAGCATTTAACACGGAAAACAAACAAAACTGGAAAACCAAATGCATTTTCAGACACAGCGAGCATGAATGCTAAATGTGAGACAGTCCGGGGGCATGAGCCATAAAGTAATCACTCAACTAATAACAGGGCAATTCCAAACTACTCTTTCAAACATACTGGAGCCTGAGTGCACCACCACTTCCCAGACAATGCTGCAAAGCGACAAAGAAAGAACATAATAAGAATGGGCCATAAAAAGTGAATTTCACCAATCGCAGTCTCGATTAGATTACCTTTCCCTTCCGATGTCTCCAGGACGGAAATGAAGAAAGTGGGAGAAATTCAATAACATATGACATCGAAATAGATTGGAACGATTTTCTCATTGGCCAGAAAACCGAATGTCGGCGAGTCGAGTCACCGTAGGACTCTGTTTCGCAACAGCGATGAAATAACAGTCTCCATTCGGTTCCAGTAAAAGCTCAACTTGCCTGGAACTGAAAGCAACAGTAGAGCTGCTTGCGATTATCCGCGCGGGAGGCGAACACGCGAGCACAGACACTTTGGAAAATTCGCCACTTTCACACACCGCAGTCAATTCCCCGGGAAGCAAACCCATATTTCTTCTGTTTTTAACAGAAATGCAGCAGGGATCGAACCCTGGCATTTTAACAAGCTGTGCCGATGGAGCTGTTCAGAGGAAGTGGCAGTGGTGGGATTCGAACCCACGCCTCTGTCGAAGACTGGAGCCTTAATCCAGCGCTTTAGACCGCTCGGCCACACTACCAACACGCCCAGCTGGCCATTTTCTTGCAATTCCAATTGTGCTCCTGCATAACAACAGATGCAAACTCACGTGAAAAGGGTTCGATGATCCCTCTCCGACTCGCACAGCTGCTCGGATGTGCCCGTCTACAATATCAATTTCTCAGCAGATAATGACAGCCCATCAATCCAGACAAAAATCACTGGTAAGCTAAGTCTATCTTCTCAGACTGGATTCAGCTACAAATGTATCTGTGAGTGCGTGAGAATATATGATCGGTTATGATTGGGTCAAATTACCATCAGCTGCTTGACATTCCTGCAATTCGGATTCTTGCTTTGCTAAATGATTTCACCCATTGCTCGAAACAGGTCAACTTTCACGTTTACACGGAACATGAAACACACCGGACTACAGGGAAAATGCACAAAGCTGAGCAGGCCGTGTCCCAAATCATACCGTGCAGCATAGTTTCAGTCACTGTGTCTGTCTTGCAGAATAAGGTTCCCAAAGAAAGTTCCACCCTAAAACCGGAGGTCGCATTCCAATCCGAGAACGATAGATTGCATCGTGAGGAAGGTCTGACCTCGGGGCCGGTTCGAGATGCCACTTTCCTTGCCTTTTACCTTCACCGTGCAATTTGCTGCAGAGATGTTCACACCTGGACATGAGCCTCATGGATACCAACTGAGTTGGAAACCTGTGTGAGAATCGATGAGAAGCGACTCAATAAAGTTTAACAAATTCCATGGTGCTTTTTAGAAATGCAGTTTCTTTTCACCTCAATCTAAAAGGCAGTTTCTGAACATAGTAACAGAAGTCAAAAGGTAATTACCTCACCCCACCCCCACTCCGGAAGAGGTGCTAACTGCCCTTGATTGCTTTTTGTTCACGATGTGAAGAGCTCTCACGCCTGAGTCACCTTCACGTCTCTGGTTGCTGAGTGAATCACAAAGAAGGAGTTTCACCAGAGCTGCAACTGCCACACTTCCCCAGTCGCCCTCCCGTTTACATTTTCCTGCTCGTCAGCGAAAACCAAAGAAAACCAAACGGATGCGATGTCATTCTGCAGTCTCTCTGTCGATTCCTCCGTTTCAGTTCCAACGTGGCTTAGATCTCGGGGCGCACCTTAATACTAGCGACGCTATGAAAGCACAGGTCCAGAGGTTCCTCTGAGAGTGCAATTTCTTTCATTGCTGTTGCTGATTGAATGAGCCACGAACGTGCGAACTGCTCCAAAACATGATTCAGGATCTCTGGTGCCAATTCTCGCACGTTGAATAACGACAGACACCTTCCAAATGAGGTCTTTCAGAGACGACTTTGGGATACATTTGACAGACAGATTAGCTCAGGAATCCGTGGTGCATTGTGACACCAGCGCATCGGCTTCTTCCCTGTCTTTGAACCGGGCCGCCTGCGCAAGGAATGCAAATGCGGTCATGCTTTTCGTGGAAGGATCAGAAGGGGGTAACTACACTCTCAAACAGAAGGCATTTGATCATTTACAATTCTTTGCACAGTATTTAAATGGAATTGCATTGCAGTGCACTTCGAGAGCAGATTTCTTCAAGCAAATTCGAAGGCAGGTTTGCAGATGGGAAAGCAAGCAAGAAAGCTCGGCTCTTGTCTATGTCAAAGGCTGCAGTTGTAGAACAAAGCAGTTTCTGCCCACTTTCGAACTGGGGACGTTTCGCGCTTAAGGCGAACGTGATGACTGCAACACTACAGAAACAAGCCGCAGTCGCCCATCCTGCGGCTCAGTGGCATTCAGCACTGAAAGTTGAAGCCATAGTACCGTTCACCTTTCTGTTTCCAATAGCGCGTTGCTGTTCAGCATAATTGACATCTAGAAAACGTCAAAAAAAAGACACTCTTCCAACTCAGTTCCAAAACGTTTCCAACTCAGTTATTCTCAATGTGGCTCGTGTCCAGGTGTGAATGTCTCTGCAGAAAATTTTACGGTTCACGTAAAATGCAGAAAAACATGCACACCAACCTGCACCAATACCTGTCTCCTGTTATTAAACTGTTATTGACAGAAACACCAGCACACAACCTTCCACCACTACCCTGTCTCTCGCCAATAAGCAGATATATGCAGAAACACACACAACCCTCCATCATCACACTGTCTCCTTCCATTAAGTAGATATACACAGAAACACACACAACTCTCCACCAAAACCCTGTTTCTTGCCACTAATCAGATATACACTAAAACACAAAACACAAGCCTCCACCGCCACGTTGTCTCATGCTATCAAGCGGATATACACAGAAGCACATACACACACAACCCTGCACCAACACTTTGCCTCCGAACAATAAGCAGATATCCACAGAAACACACACAAATCTCTAAAACACCTTCCTGTCTCCTGCCATTAAACAAATATAACAGAAACACACACACACACAATCATTTACGACCACACTGTCTCCTGCCATTACACAGATCTACACAGAAACACACGCACACACACTCACACACACAATGCTCGACCATCACACACTCACCGGCAATTAAACAGATATAAAAAGAAACACACACACATCTCAACACCATCCCCCTGTCTCTTGCCATTAAATAGACATACACAGAAACACACACACAACCCTTCAACACCACGCTGTCTCCTGCAATTAAACAGACATACACAGGAGCACACACACACACGCACACACAATCCTTGACACCCAATTTGTCTCCTGTCATTGAGCAGGTATACACAGAAACACACACGCAACCCTCCACCTGTCTCCTGTGATTAAACAGATCTGTCCAGAAATAAACACACAAAACTCCTGCACCACCCTGTGTCCGGTTATTAAACAGTTATACACAGAAACACACACTCACCACCCTCCACCATCACGCTGTCTGCTGCTATTAAGCAGAAATTTACAGAAACACACAGCAACCCTCCACCACCACCCTGTCTCCTTTCATTAAACAGATATACACAGGAACACAAACACACACAAACTTCCATCACCACCCTGTCTCCTACGATTTTTCAGATATACAGAGAAACACGCATACACCAGCTTCTACCACCACCCTGTCTCCTGCAATTAAACAGACATACACAGAAACACGCACATACTCCCTCCACCACCACCCTGTCTCTTGCCATTAAACGGATATACACAGAAACACAGACCCATACATCGCCCTACCACCACCTTGTCTCCTGTCATTGAACAGATATGCACTGAAACACAGACACATCTCTCCACCACCATCCGGTCCTCAGCAATTAAATAGATATACACAGAAACACACACATGCACAACCCTCCACGACCACCCTGTCTCCTGCCATTGAGTGGATATTCACAGAAATGCACACACACATCCCTCGACCAACTCCCTGTCTCCTGCCATTAATCAGATATACACAGAAACAAACACACGCAACTCTTGGCCACCACCCTGTCTCCTGCCATTAAAAAGATATACTCAGTAACAAACACTCACAACTCTCGGTCACCACCCTGTCTCCTGCCATTAAACAGATATACAACGAAACACTCAAATATACACAACCCTCCACCACCATCCTGTCTCCTGCAAGTAAGCACATAGACACAGAAACACAGACATTCTACCCTCCACTACCACACTGTGTCTTGCCTAAAAATAGATTTACGCAGAAACACACACACACCAGCCTTCTCCACCACCATGTCCTGCAATTAAACCGATACATACAGAAATATACACGCATATTTCCAGCACCAAACCTGTCTCCTGTCATTAAGCAGTTAAACACAAAACACGCATACGTTCCTCCTCCACCACTGTCTCCTGTCATTAAACACGCATGCACATTACCCTCCACCACCACCCTGTCTGCAGCCCTTAAATATATATATACAGAAACACACGCACACAACACTCAACGAACACCCTGTCTCCTGCTATTAAACAGGTGCACACAGAAATACACACACAATCCTCCATCACCATCCTGTTTCCTGCCATTGATCGGATATGGACAGAAACACACACACACAATCCTCCATCACCACCCTGTCTCCTGCCCTTAAATAAATATACACAGAAACACACACACACACAATCCTCCAACACCACCTTGTTCTCCTATTATTAAGCAGAGATATACAGAAATACACACACAACCCTCCACCACCACCCTGTCACCAGTCCTTAAACAGATATACACAGAAACACACACACGCACACAAACATCCATGACACCCCATCTCCTACACATAAACAGATATATACAGTAACACATATACAAATCCCTCACCACCACACTGTCTCCTGAAATTAAACATATATACACAGATACACACACACACCATCCTCCTCCAACACACTGTCTCCTGCAACTAAACAGATGTACACAGAAACATACACGCATATCTTCAGCACCACCCTGTCTCCTGGCATTAAACTGATATACACAGAAACACACACACACACACCCCTCCACCACCACACTGTTCTCGTGCCATTGAGCAGATATACACAGAAATACACACACACAACCCTCAACCATCACCCTGTCTCCTGCCCTAAAACAGATATACACAGAAGCACACACACAACCCTCCATTGCCAGCCTGTCTCCTGCTATTCAATATATATATAGAAACACACAAACCCCCACTACCTCCCTGTCAGCAGCCATTAAACAGATACATGCAGAAACACACACCCAATCCTCCACCACAACCTTATTTCCTGCCACTAAGTGGATATACATTCAAACACGCAATCTACAATTGAACCACAACCATTTCTCCTGCCACTAAACAGTTATACATAGAAAAACACACACACACAATCCTCGACCGCCACCCTGTCTGCTGACATTAAACAGATATACACACAAACGCACACACGTCCGTCCACTACCACCATGTTCTGCTGCCATTTAGCAGATATATATAAAAGTACACACACACAACCCTTGACCACCATCATGTCTCCTGCCCTGAAACAGATATACACAGAAACACACACATATACAGAACCCTCCACCACCACCCCGTTTGCTGTCGTTAATCAGACATACACATAAGCACACACAGACACAACCCTCCACCATCACACTCTCTCTGGCGATTAAACCGATATAAACAGAAACACAAACTAATCTCGACACCATCACCCTGTCTCTTGCCATTAAACAGACATGCACAGAAACACACACACACACAACCCTCCACCACAACCCTGTCCCCTGCGATTCAACAGATATACGTATAAATGCACAAACACTCAACTGTTAACCACCACATTGTTTTATGCTATTAAACAGATACACACAGAAACACCCACACACAAACACACACAAAACCCCCGACCAACATCTTGTTGCCTGCCATTAAGCAGATATACACAGAAACGCACGCACAACCCTCAAGCACCACCACGTATCCTGCAATTAAACATATATACACAGAAACACACACACACCAACCTCGGCCACCACCCTTTCACCTGCCATTAAACAGATATACACAGAAACACACATACAACCTTCTATGAACACCCTGTCTACTGACTTTAAACAGGTATACACAGAAACATATACAATCCACCACAACCCTGTCACCTGCCACTAAGCACGCAGACACAGAAACACAGACACTCTACCCTTCAACACCACTGTCTCCTGACATTGAATATAGATACGCAGAAACACACACAATCCTCCATGACAATCCTGTCTCCTGCCATTGAGCAGGTATACAGAGAAACACTCACGCACAATCATGTCACCTGCCATTTAGCATATATACGCAGAAGCACACACACAACCCTCCACACCAACATGCCACCTGCCATTAAACAGTTATACACAGAAACACACACACAGCACACTCCACTCCCACCCTGTCTCTAGCCCTTAAATATATATACACATTGACACACATGCACTCAACCCAATATGACCATCCTGCCTCCTGACATTAAACAGGTAGACACTGAACCCAATGCACAACCCTCCACCACCACCCTGTCTCCTGTCTTTAAGCAGACATACACACAAACACACACACATCCCTCAACCACCACCCTGTTTCCTGCCATGAAAAAGATGTATGCAGATACTCACAAACAACACACACACGTACACACAAGCACACACAAAACTCCATGAACACCCTGCCTCCTGCCATTGGACAGATATACACAAATAACACACACATCAAACTGTCTCGTGCCAGTAAGCACATATATATGGAAACACACGCTCACTCACTCAAATCTCCTCGACCACCCTGTCTCCTGTCATCAAACAGTTATACATGGAAATGCACAAACACGCAACTTCCACGAAATTTACAGCTGAGGGAACAGCAGTTACGATGCGATTAGGCAAGATTTAGGAAGTATACGATGGGGAAGGCACCTGCAGGGAATGGGCACATTAGAAATGTGGAGCTTATTCAAGGAAACGCTCCTGAGAGTCCTAGATAAATATGTTCCTGTCAGGCAGGGAGGAAACTGTAGAGCGCAGGAGCCGTGGTTTACGAAGGAAGTAGAATCTCTGGTCAAGAGGAAGAGGGAGGCTGACGGTCGGATGAGATGTGAATGTTCAGTTAGGGCACTTGAGGGTTACAAGGTAGCCAGGAAAGACCTAAAGAGAGAGCTGAGAAGAGTCAGGAGGAGACATGAGAAGTTGTTGCCTGATAGGATCAGGGTAAACCATAAAGCTTTCTATAGGTATTTAAGGAATAAAAGAATGACAAGAGTAAAATTAGGGGCAATCAAGGATATTAATGGGAAGTTGTGTGAAGAGTCGGAGGAGATAGAGAAAGCACTAAATGAATATTTTTCGACAGTATTCACTCGAGAAATCGACAATGTCGTCGAGGAGAATACTGAGATACAGCCTACTAGACTCGGTGGGATTGAGGTTCACATTGAAGAGGTATTAGAAATTCTGCAGAGTGTGAAAATAGATAAGTCCACTGGGCTGGATGGGATTTAGCCTGGGATCCTCTGGGAAGCAAGGGAGGAGATTGCCGAGCCTTTGGCATTGATCTTTAAATCGTCATTGTCTACAGGAATAGTGCGAGAAGACTGGAGGATAGCAAATGTGGTTCCCCTGTTCAAGCAGGGGAGGAGAGACAACCCTGATAATTATACACCAGTGAGCCTTCCTTCAGTTATTGGTAAAGTGTTGGAAAAGGTTATAACAGATAGGATTTACAATCATCTAGAAAATAATAATTTGATAATGGAGAGTCAGCACGGTTTTGTGAAGGTTATGTCGTGCCTCACAAACCGTATTGTGTTCTTTGAGAAAGTGACCAAACAGGTAGATGAGAGTAAACTGGATGATGTGGTGTATATGGATATCAGCAACGCATTTGATAAGGTTCTCCACAGTAGGCTATCGTTCAAAATGCGGAGGAATGGGATTGTAGGAAATATAGCAGGTTGGATCAGTAATTGACTTGCTGAAAGAAGACAGAGGGTGGTGGTTGATGGGAAATGTTCATCTGGAGTTCAGTTACTAGTGATGTGCCGCAAGGGTTACTGTTGGGTCCACTGCTGTTCATCATTTTTATAAACGACCTGGATGAGGGAGTAGAAGGGTGGGTTAGTAAATTTGCAGACAACACTAAGGTCGGTGGAGTTGTGGATAGTGACGAAAGATGTTGTAGGTTACAGAGAGACATAGATAAGCTGCAGAGCTGGGCTGAGAGGTGGCAAATGGAGTTTAATGTGGACAAGTGAGAGGTGATGCACTTTGGTCGGAGGAACAGCAATTCAAAGTACTGGGCTTATGATAAGATTCTTGGTAGTGTAGATGAGCAGAGAGATCTCGGTGTCCAGGTCCACAGATCCTTGAAAGTTGCCACCCAGGTTGACTGTGTTGTTAGGAAGGCATTAATATAGGGATCGAGTTCTGAAACCATGAGGTTATGCTACATCTGTACAAAACTCTGGTGCGGCCGCACTTGGAGTATTGTGTACAGTTCTGGTCACCGCAATATAAGAAGTATACGAAGTATGCTTTGGAAAGAGTGCAGAAGAGATTTACTCGGATCTTGCCTGGTATAGAGAGAAGGTCGTCTGAGGAAAGTCTGAGGGACTTGAGGCTGTTTTCGTTGGAGAGAAGTTTGAGACGTGACTCAATAGAGACATATAAGATAATCAGAGAATTAGATAGGGTGGACAGGGAGAGGTTTTTCCAAGTATGTTGACGGCGAGAACGAGGGGCATCGCTTTAAATTGAGGGGTGACAGATATAGGACAGATGTCAGAGGTAGTTTCTTTACTCAGAGAGTAGTAAGGGTATGGAATGCTTTGCCTGGAATGGTAGTAGATTCGCCAACTTTAAGTAAATTTATGTCGTCATTGGACATGCATATGGACGTACATGGAATAGTGTAGGTTAGATAGGCTTCAGATTGGAATGACAGGTCGGTGCAACATTGAGGGCCGAAGGGTCTGTACTGCACCATAATGATCTATATTCTATGTTCTATGAACACCCTGCTTACTGACCTTAAACGGATATACGCAAAAACGCACATGCATACACAACCGTCCACCACCACCCTGTCTCCTGCCAGTAAGCACATTGATACAGGAATACAGACACGAAACTCTCCACTACCACCTGTCTCCTGCCTTTAAGCAGGTATATACACATCTCTTGACCACCACCCCGTTTCCTGCCGTTCATCAGATCTCCACAGAAACACACACGCACAACCCTCCACTACCACACTCTCTCCAGCCCATAAAACAGATATACACAGAAACACGCACACATCCCTCTCCCATCACCCTGTCTCCTGCCCTTAAACAGATATACACAGAAACACACATACATACAGAACGCTCCACCGCCACACTGTTTCCTGCAATTAATCAGATATACACAGAAACAGACACACACAACCCTCCACCACCACCAGTCTGTCTCCTATCATTAAGCAGAAACTTACAGAAAAACATACACATCCCTGCACCACCACCCTAACACCAGCATTAAACAGACAGACACAGAAAAAAAAACAAACAAACAGACAACCCTCCACCAACACTCTGTCTCCTGGTATTAAACAGATATACACAGAAACACACACACACCCCTCCACCACCACCACCCTGTCTCCTGCTATTTTACAGATATGCACAGAAACACACACACAATCCTCCACCACCAAAGTGTCTCCTACCAATAAGCACTTAGACACGGAAACACAGACACATATCCTCCACCACCACCCTGTCTCCTGCCATTATAAAGGATATACGCAGAAACACCCACAAGCACAACACTCCATGAACACCCCACCTCCTGCCATTGGACAGATATACACGATAACATACACACACCAAATTGTCTCGTGCAATTAAGCAAATATGCACGGAAACACACACGCACACTCAGTCAAACCTCCTTGACCACCATGTCTCCTCTCATCAAACAGTTATACACGGAAATATACACATACAAACTTCTACGAACACCCTGCCTACTGCCCTTAAACAGATTTACACAAAAACGCACATGCAAACACAGTCCTCCACCACCACCCTATCTCCTGCAATTAAATAGATACACGCAGAAACACACATACAAGCACAACATTCCATGAACAACTTGCCTCCTGCCATTGAGCAGTTATATGCAGGAACACACACACAACCCTTCATGACCACCTTGTCTCCTGCCACTGAACAGATATACACAGAAACACACACACCACCACCCTGTCTCCAACCCTTAAATAGACATACACAGAATCACAGGCACACCCCTCCGGGACAACCCTATCTCGTGCCATTAAACAGATATATACAGAAACACACACACACAATCCTCCACCACTGCCCTGTTATCCTTCCATTGAGCAGATATGCACATAAATACACACACACAGCATTCGATCACCACCAGTCTGTCTCCTGTCATTAAGCAGATATATACAGAAAAACACACACAACCCTTCACCACCCCCTATCACTGACCATTAATCAGTCATAAACAGACAACCCTCCATCAACACTCTGTTTCCAGGCATTAAACAGATATACACAGAATTGGCTGGCTGATAGAAGGCAGAGAGTGGCTGTAGATAGAAAGTATTTTGCCTGGACGACAGTGTTGAGTGGGGTCTCCCAGGGTTCTGTACTTGGGCCTCTGCTTTTTGTAGTTTTTTTAAATTACTTGGATGAGTAGGCTGAGGGGAGGGTTAGTAAATTTGCAGATGACATAAAGTTTGGAGGTGTCAGCGATAGTATAAATGGCTACTGTAGGCTGCAGCGCGACATAGACAGAATGCAGAGCTGGGCTGAGAAATGGCAGATTGTGTTCAACCTGGATAAATGCGAAATGATGCATGTTGGAAGGTGGAGCTCGAATACTGAATATAGGATTAAAGATAGGATTTAAGGCAGTGTGGAGGAACAGAGGGATTTGGATGTGCAAGTACATAGATCCCTCAAAGTTGCAATACAAGTGGATAAGGTTGATAAGAAAGCATATGGAGTTTTGGCTTTCATCAACGGGGGGATAGAGTTTAAGAGCCATGAGGTTTTGCTGCAGCTCTACAAGTCCCTGGTGAAGCAATACTTGAAATATTGTGTCCAGTTCTGATCGCCCTACTGTAGGAAACATACAGAGGCTTGGGAGAGGCTGCAAAGAAGGTTTACCAGGATTCTGCTGAACTGGGGGGGCTTGGCTTATGAAAAAAATGTTGAATAGGCTCGGAGATCTCTCTGGAGAGAAGGAGGAAGAGAAGAGACCTGATAGAGGTGTACAAAATAATGAGAGGAATAGATAGAGTCAATAACTAGAGTATTTTCTGCAGGACAAGATTGACTGGTATGAAAACTCATAGTTTGAAGATATTAGGAGGAAGGTATAAAGGAGATGTCAGAAGTAGTTTTTTGTTTTAACACAGAGAGCTGTGAATGCATGGAATACGTTACCAGTGGTAGTGGTGGAAGCAGAGTTATTGGGGACATTTAAGCAACTTCTAGACTTGCACATGGATAGTAGTGAATTGAGGGGTGTGTAGGTTGTTATTATATTTTACATTAGGATTAAATCTCAGCAGAACATCGTGGATGAAAGGGCCTGTTTTGTGATGTACTTTCTATGTTCTATGTTCTCTGAAAAGTGTGAGTCGACCTCTGACCACCTAATGCCAACTGCAAAAGATGTTTAAAGACTTCATTGAGTTGCAAAGGTGTCAGCATTATAATTATGTTTTGGTCATTGTTGATTTTCTTTTCCTTGATGGGTTGAAGCTTACCCCACTTCCAACACTACTGCTAAAACTGTTGTAAATATTTTACTCAAGGAGATTATAACCTGCTCTGGTATTTGATATTGTCTACCTTCTGACAATGCCCAGCCCCCCACCCCCATTTTATTGGACATATTAATGAAGAATTATACTTTCATTTTGGGATCCACCACCAACTTCATTGTGCTTATTGCCCACAGACTTCAGGGCTCGTGGAGCATGGTGACCAGACTCTGAAAAGTAAACTTGCCAAATGGACTTCTGAGACTGTTCTTTCCTCGGTAAGGGTAGTGCCACTGGTATTGTTCCACCTTCAATAAACTCCTGTGGGGAAATCTCGCTTTGCCTTATCGAGCACTCTCACTCTGTATGATCTGAATGATAAAGTGCACTGTATCTGATCCACAGGACACAGTGCAGAAATTTTCCAATCCCAGCGGGCTGAGCTGCCTCCATTGATAGAGCTGTCTCTATTGGTAGAGTATCATACAGTAACAGCAAATATCTTTTGATGTCATCCTCGAAGGTACTTGCTACAAAAACGCTGAAGACTGCGGGAAACTGCTGTGATCAGCGCTAGCATAGAGGCCCAGTGGAAGCGTGGTCGGCCCTAACCCAGAAATCAATCGATAAAAATATTCTTCTTTTTTGAAGAATCCCATTCAGACCATCATCGTAACACTTCCTGGGGAGAAAATTGATGTGGAAGAGCGGACAGTCTCAACTGGTTCCAGCAATTACAACCTTGTCGGTGTGACAACAAAAGCAGAAACCTGGAATTGTTTATCTTGCTTCTGAAAAACAGGTGAGTAAATTTTGAAGATCACAGATATTTCTTCCTGGTGTTCATGAAATGATCTAGAGAAGAGTACGGTTCCCTGAGTATGGTCTGACTTCTGGGTTGTGGACTGTGATATTCTGCTCACATGATCTGAACACATACAAAGTAATGACTCAGTGACAAGATCTGCTGAATCGGATTCTGTGAAGAACAGAAGCCGATGTAATGAAAAGAGCCATAAGAGTGGGAATGCAGCAAATTATTTTCCAGACTCGAGGCGAGTGCATAGTGCTGTTTCCAGGGGTCAATATCTGTACAAGTAGACTGAAACAGCGTTGGGTGTTATTGTACTGCATCTTTTGTATAATTTTGCAAAAGCACGAAACTTTTGTATAGAGAGGATAACTTCAAAATCCTCAATGAGGCAAAACACACAAATGAGGTAAACAACAAAGTAACCACATAATTTGATATTACGTTATGGCGTAAATGTCTCTGCTCAAATTTTGCTCAAAATCGCTCTCTGTCTAATTCCTAAGACTGATATTCGAACAGTGAATGGTCTATGTCAATAAAAACCTGCTCTGGCCTCACAACTTCAGCATTTCATACGCCCCCTTATGTATGTCTGGCAATAGTAATTGATCCCTCACTGTGTAACTTCAGCACACGTAGAGAAGAAATAACTATAAGAACAACAGTCAAGTATGTGACTGGGATTTGACCCGATTCTGTTGCAGCTGTAATTGAAATTGCTTCCACCTTTCCTGTTTCGATAATAAGATTGCACAGCTCAGTGGTGAGTTTTCATGCATTGAATTCGACCCAGCATCCTTTCTCATGTTGAAATTTGCAGGAATATAAGGGCATGAATAATGACACGGGCACCGTTTACTGAAATACAAAGACGTTAGGAATGACACGCCCATGATACAATGTCGTTCGAAATGAGGGAAATGAGGTTTACTGGGAGATAAAGCCACCAGAAAAGAAAAGAGGCGTTTTAATGGGATGATGGCATAGATAAAGAATACTGCGAGAGAAATCAGGAGAGACTTAGTTGTGTCCGAATAGAGGTTATCCAGCTGATGTGAAGATCTTAAGAGTAAATATGAGGGAAATTTCCTCGTTTCAGTGAGTGGAAACTAGACGTTAGAACTTCAAACCCAGCAGGGCACGATAAATAATTTTGGTCAGGCATTTTATATTCTGAGAGTTATTGCATTCGGAGATGAATTTTCAGAAATAAAAACATTTTATAGCTGATTCCAGAATATTCGAAAAGCGCGTGCAGGCAGACAAGGAGTGAAGTAAACAGCGACAGTGATTCTGGGCTGCCTGGATGGGGGTGCAAAAGGGAAACACTCTGGAAGTGGTTAACATTCATAGGAAAGAAATTGCATAACACCTGCAATTGAAAATGTTAAGTGTAAGAAGAGCAAATGGAGTTGGAAGGTGCAGCAGCTCATTCTACATGAAATATTATATAATTCAAATGCACTGATCTGTTTGGTTTAGCTCTGCATTGAATGGAAGTCGGTTAGCTCAGTTCGTTGACTAACTGGTTTGTGAGAAAAATGCGACCAACAGCGTGGGATTAATTCTCTCACTGTCTATCCGCCGTTTGATATGATCATGGCTGACCAAACATGTCAATGTCTTTGCCCAGCTCATCCACAACATCCTGTCATACAATGCGATAAAGACATTTAAGCAATCGAAAATTTCTGTTCATTCAGGTGACATGAAACATATTGTATCCGTCAATAATCTTCACCATTCGGACATCCAAGAACACGTTGCACATTGGGTTTCTGCACGAAATTTGCAGGTTTTGCCGATGAGCATCTGATTCTGATCTGATCATTATTCAAACGATATGATTCTGTAAAAACTCACAACCAGGAAGGTAATGAATTTCCTCTGGTCAATAGCAGGGATGAGAACTCCAGACGAAAGGAATTGGCGATGAATTAGCACAACACTCAACGGTTCAGCTGAAAACTGAATTTAACTCCAATTCTAGTGCGGTTCAAACCCACAAACATTGAATTGCAAAGTTCCCAAATTTGTAGAAATCTAACACGCTTTCCATTGCACCACAGAGCTGCACTCGCCACAATTTTACTGCACCCAAAGTTGCGGTTGTCATAGAGAAAATGTCGAAAATCACCAGGAGATGGGGAGTTTTTCAAGGAGATCTTTTATTGGCAAACAAAAACAGTGACATTCAGAAAACAATTTTTTGACTCGCACGAACCTCAGGGTCCATGGCATAGAGTCATAGAGTCATTGAGATGTGCAGCATCAAAACAGACACTGCTGTCCAACTTGTCCATGCCGACCAGATATCCCAACCAGTCTAGTCCCACCTGCAATCACCCGGACCATATTCCTCCAAACCCTTCCTAGACACATGCCTCTCAAATGTTGCAATTGTACAAGCCTCCACCACATCCTCTGGCAGCTCATTCCATTCACGTACCACCCTCTGTGTGAAAAGTTTACCCCTTAGGTCTCTTTCATATCTTAACCCTCTCATACTAAACCTATGCCCTCAGTTCTGGACTGCCCGAACCCCAGGGAAAACATTTTGTCTATTTATCCTTTCCATGCACATCATAATTTTGTAAATCTCTATGAGGTCACCCCTCAGCTTCCGAAGCTCCAGGGAAAACAGCCCCAGCCTGTTCAACCTCTCCCTATAGCTCAAATCCTCCAACCCTGACAACATCCTTGTGAATCTTTTCTGAACCCTTACAAGTTTCACAGCATCTTTCCGATCGGAAGGACACCAGAATTGCTCGCAATATTGCAACAGTGGCCTAAACAATCTCCTGTACAGCCGCAACATGCCCTCCCAACACCTATACTCAACACTCTGACCAAAAAAGGAAAGCATACCAAATGCCTTCTTCACTATCTTATCTACCTGCGACTCCACTTTCAAGGAGCTATGAACCTCCACTCCAAGGTCTCTTTGTTCAGCAACACTCCCTAGGGACTTTCCAATAAGTGTATAAGTCCTGCTAAGATTTGCTTTCCCAAAATTCAGCACCTCACATGCATCTGAATTAAACTCCATCACTTTATACCTTTTTCTTTAATCATGTCTTGTTAGCTTATCAGAATGCCAACTGTGTTAGTCAGAATTACCTCACTCCAGCTATACAATAAACCAATGGTGATAATTCCCATTATCGTTCTACTTCTGCCACTATTGTTTTTCCCAATTTATTCTATTGTAACTATTAAGTATTCTACTGCCACCTGTGCTACAATGAACCTCCATCCCAGACTAACCTGTCATGATTAGATATTTAGCTCCCCCATCTATCACAATGTTTTCCTGTCCCAAGCTGACTCTACGAACTACTAATTAGATATTTAATGCCATATCCTGCTACAAGTGTCTCAAGCAGGCTGACTCTATTATCAATTAATTATTTAAATTCATGTCCTAAGTATGTACTGTCACGACGTTTCCCAAACTGCCATGATAATATTTAGTAGGCGAGGCTGACTTTACTAATTGTTATTATCTCAGCCTGCCATAGTAACCTTTCAGCCTCAGTCTGACTCTGCTAATTGGTGTAGGAGCATTCCACTGTACTTATCCCATCCTGCCACAGTGGCCCCATCCTGCCCCAGTGACCTTTTGATGAATGTAGCATTCCAGAGACCCCTTTTAACAGATTGCCAGTCGTTACCATGCCTTTAACCTTCCCATGCTTTCATGCTCTCTATTTTTTGTGCAGTGTTGCGATCTTTCATCAGACATCTTCACCCCACTTTCCAGTAACTGGACCTTATCCAAGAGTGCTCTCGCTTCCTAAGTATTCAGCTAAATACTCCTGAAATGTTTTGATGACTCATAGCTTTACCACACGATCAAACAGTGATTTCCAATTATACAATACTCTCAGAGTGAAAACGTTCTTCCTATATCTCCTCTGAACATCCTCTCCCTTGCGTTTAACAGAAAACCCTGGATGTTAACTCTTCCCATAAGAAGTTCATTCCTATCACACATACCGATCCCCTTAATGTGCACCTTAATCACTTCCTCACTTAGCCTTCTCCGCTCCCAGATAAAGAGCCTCAACTGAGCTTGTCTATCCTCGCCATGGCAATAGTGTCGTGCTGGAAAAGTACAGCAGGTCAGGCAGCATCCATGGAGCGGGGGAATCGACGTTTCTGGCATAAATCTTTCATCAGGAATGAGGCTTGAGGGTGGGGACTGAGAGATAATTGGGAGGGAGTTGGGGTTGGGTGCAAGGTAGCTGGGAAAGCAAATGGTGGATGGAGGAGGGGAGAAGGTGATAAGTCAGAGGGGGAGAGATGAATAGGTCCGAAGGGTGGTGCTGAGTTGGATGTTTCAGACTGTGATAATGTAGGGGAGGGGAAATGAGGAAGCCGCTGAAATCCACATTTATCCCGTGTGTTGCAGGATCCCAAGGCAGAATATGAGGCGTTCATCTTCCAGGCGTCAGGTGGTTAAGTTTTGGTGGTGGCTTGTGTCCGAACCGTCGACTGTCCTGCTCTGCAATTCACATGACAGGAGAGATGTGAAAACCAAAGACTAAAAAAAGGACAAAAACTTATAGATTCAGAGTTAATGGAATTAGACACAGTGCATACAGAAACCATGTGGCCAGTTGAGTCTGCACTGTGCCGTGGAAGAGATTCACACTCTCCACTCTATCTTTCTAAACCAGCATTAATGGTGCACCTACAAAGATAGAAATTACTCCAAAAGCTCAGCGAGTCAGGCAGCATCAGTGGAGAGAAATCAGAATTAACATTGAGAATTAAAATCAGGTCCTACGAAGGGTCTGTTGACCCGAAATGGTCATTCTGTTTTCCCCGACCTGCAATTCTGAATTTTGTCTCTTATTTACAGCATTTACAGTCCATTCAGATTTTGTTTGCCATTTCCCTGAATTGCACACATTTGCATTGTGGGAAGGAATCGGAGCAGCCAGAGAAAACTCACACGGGAGAGAGAGAGAGAGAGCAGGAGTGTGCAAATTCCACACAGTCAGTCACACAAGACTTGAATCGAAGGCAGTTTTCTGACGCTGTATGGCGCAGTTCTACCCACTGAGACCTCCCAGTATGCAAGCGCCTGTCCTGGAAGCAAATTGAACCCGACCTCACGCAGTGACAGGCGGTGGTACTACCCAGGAATTCTATGCAAAAATAAGCCTATGTGTTAATACTGGAAATTAACATTCGCTTAACTATCGGAACACTTTTTAAAATTACTTGGCCTATAGCCTTGTATGTCTTGGCATCACAAATTCACATCGGAAAACTTCTGAAAGTTCTGAGGATTTCTGCCTCTGCAACCTTTGCATGCAATGAGTTCCAGATTTCAACCCACGGCTGTTTCAAGACATTTGTCTGCACATTCACTCAAACCTTTCCTCCTCTATCCTTAGATCTATGCCACCCTGCCCCTCCCCCCGTGATCGATCTCACCATCAAAGAAAAACATTGATTTCAGTCTATGCCATCCATATTCCTGATTATTTTATGCATTTCAATCATGTTTCCTCTCAATCTCTTCGACTCTAAGAAAAACGCCTCCAGTCTGTCCAATTTCTCTTCACAACTGAAACTCTTCTATCCAGACAATATCCTGTTAAATCTCTCCTGCACCATTTCCAGTGCTGTCATATCCTTTCTATAATGCGAATTGCATAACTGCACACAATAGACAAGACAGAGCTAAATGAGCAAGTGGAATAAATGATGTAGAAGTCCACAGACAGAAGTATTTTCGGATAAATTTTCTTTTCCTCTGTGCTGCCCTGTGTCCTTTTCCATAGCCTGATGCTCGAATAATCTCTGGTCCATGTGGTAAAAGCTGTTACATGGGAATTGATCTCACAACCATAGTATCGAAATGGATTGATTGGCTTGAAGATGAGCACCTGGTTCTTCTATGATGGCACCGAGGCGAAAGAAATGCCAAAGCTGGGAGTGCTCCTGGTCAAAGGAGGGAACAAACAGCATAATTGTTGTATTAGGATACAACACCAGCATTTACCCGTAATACAGATTGGATCAGCTGAGGCGTGCTGGGGCCTTCAGCGAGAGATCGATTAATTGAAAGCATTCTCTGAAATTTTCCTTAACAATGCGCTGTTTTTTTACTTCGACAGTAAGAGCTGTTTTTGATCACATCATCTCCACATCAGCCGCTTGCTCCCAATAAACACTCCAGACCAGCGTACATCACTTTCATTCCGACACAGCCACATGTCATATTCTCATTCCCTCTGTGAAAATTAGAATTGACAATATCATTCTCTGAGATGCAGCAATGTGGCATGAAGTTGACAGAGTAGTGAACAAAGAAGAACAAAAAACAGAGAAAATTTACAGCCCAGGAACACGCCCTTTGGATGTCGAAGCCTGAGCTGATCCAAATCCATTGTCTAAACCTATCACCCAATTCCAAAGCATCCCTCTGCACTCTTCCTACACATACATCTGTCCAGGAATTAGACTTCCCAAAATGCATCAACTCACATTTGCCTGGATTCAACTCCATCTGCCTCTTCTCCGCTCAACTGCCCTATCTATATTCTCCTTCATTCTTTGACAGTCCACTATGCTTTCTGCTACTCCACCAATCTTCGTGTCATCTGTAAATATAATGGCGATATTTGGGCGAGCAACCCTTGGAGACTGGAGCATTGCAGCTGCTGGTAATTAGATTCGATGAATAAAATCTGGAATATAAACCCGCTCAGAGGAAGAGTGACAAAAATTTTAATTTGCTGAAAACTTATTCATTCATGTCCCTTCAAAAGGGAAATCTGCCGTCCTTAAAGAGACCTGCCAACACATAACTCCAGACCCAGAATAGTACGGTTCACCCATACATTCCCTCTGACTCAGTTCAAGGAGAGTTAAGGATGAACAACAAATGCTGTTCAGACTATGATGGTCACACTCGTGGGGAGAATAAGGAAGGATAAAAAAGATACATGGATGACCGGGAAAATTGGGAATCGTCTCAGCGTGGTCTCAAATTCAGCTGATTATCCAAACTAAATAGACACAAGAATACCCACGCCTCCATGAAGTCAGGTCCATGGGGACGGGGTCTGTAGGAAGGGCTTTAATTCCCCGCTGAAATGTAAACTCACTTCCTCAGTCACAATGTGGGCAGGTCATTCACCACTCCCCTATGTGAGAAGGATCAGGAGACCAACCTGCAGAGTTGCAATCAGGTTTACAAATGATAGCAAGGGTCCGATTCTGCTGTTATTGCAGGTGTTCATCCCATCCAGCAATGAACAATGCTTGGATCCCTCTTTCCAGTGGAGTACCACTGTTTTCAGATGTAGATCAATAATTCAAACATAGTTGTAGGAGTCACGTTTAGATGTTCACAGATGGTGCAACAATTGGTCGTCTTGGTGACTGTGATGAATAATGTCAGGGATCACAGGGATGTATCAATCCGGTGGAGAGGAAAAACGGCGAATGGAATTGAATCCAAACCAATAAGTGGTAATGAATTTGGAGAGTTGAAACAATAGCAGTGAGGATTCTGAGTGGTGTACAGGACCAAAGAGATTTTGGAGTAGATATTCACAGATCTCTGAAGATTGTTGGGCAGGGAGATCAGTTGTACGAGAGGCTCTTTGTTGACCACAGTCTGAGAATGATATTCGATCTTTAGCAAACGCCAGTTTTGGAAACAACTGAAGAAATGAGCACAAGTCTGGTCAATGCGATAATCAACATTTTTCAAAATTGTAAAATAAAATGTGGAGGGCTCGAGTATAACTCTTTGCCCATCAAGACTGCTTCACCACTCAATGAATTTACCACTGCTTCCTCTCCAAGTCATGCTAGTATGTGCCTTGGAGGGTAATTCATAAATGGTGACGTTTCAGTGCATCTTCAACCTTGTCGTTATAGTCGGTACAATCTTTAAGCTTTGAAGGTTCTGTCAACAAAGCCTGGATGACTTACTTCAGTGAATATTCTAGGTGGTGCACTCTGCTGCAATTGTGCCTCAGCAGTGAAGTGAATAATTATTCAGGCATTGAACAATGTACAGTAAGTAACTGTATTGTCGTGGAGGGTTTCCAGGTCCTTCAGTGATATTTCAGCGGCACCCACCTAGGCAAATGGAGAGAGTTCTGTTCAACATCTAATTTGTGCGTTGTGGACGATGTAGGCTTCACGGAGACAAGGGTTGAGTTAATAATCAAACAAAGTCGACCGATGGACATATTTTTGTCGTCAACTTCTTTTATGCGCCATCAGGTTCCATTTCTCCTAAACACTAGCTGTCAGGACGATTACACGGAGGCATTCAGCTACAATGAAGCCATCAAATCACAATCGAATATGATTAGATTCTGATTTGTCAGAGTTATCATTGCTGTATTTGGTCTGCGGCCGAAATTCCAACCCATTTCATCACCAAAATTTCTCCACCTGTCTTAAGAATATGTAAGGACGCTACAGGGGACAGCAGAGATTTACGAGGAAGTTGCCAACTCTGTATAAAATAGACCTTCGTGGAATGATTGGTTAGACTGGGATTATTCTCCTCGAAACAAAGGAGGTGGAGGGGTGCTCTATAATCATATAACACGAATCATAAACGTTCAATATTCGTGGAATCTTGACAGGGTAGATACGGGCAGGTGGTTTGCCCCATGCTGTGAGGAGAGCACCAGAGGACATAATCTCAGAATTAGATATTGCCCATTTAATTCAGAAATGAGGAGTCATCTCTTTGCTCAGCGGCCAAACAATCTGTGCCGTCAGTGTTGTTGGGTGTTTTCAAACTGTGCCAGATAGTTCAACAGAAAGATGTTGAAAATTTGACGAGGTAAGTGGGCAGAAAGGAGTTAAAGATTATCAGATCAAACATGAGTTCGTTGAATGGTGGGGCAGACTCCAGGGGCTGAATGGCAAACTCCCATTTGTTTAACATTTTGTCAAACGCCTTATTTTATTAATAAGTTCAGAATTGTGGGGGGATGGGATGAAGTGATAGAAAAGGTTTATTAAACAGATCAGACAGATCAGGAACAAGGCTCATAATCTCAGGAGGACGAAATGTACTGTGACCTGGGGATAACAAATGACACTGGGCACAGCACAGGTGGCTGCATACATAAGTTGTGAAAGCTGAAGAAAGTTGGTAGACCTTATACAATTGGCAAGTCAGTGATCACGCTGGATGATGGATCGCTGTATGATTCACACATAGCAGAAATTTGTGAAAGAATGAAAGGTTCGTTTCATTGCAGAAGTTTTCTGTGGTTCCAATTCCGAGTCACTGTTTGAATTACTGATCAGATCATTGTGTGAAGTGTTAGGTTAAGATACTCATGCGCCCCCCCCCCCACACCCCACTGGATAAACTTGTGCTCCCGATCTATTGTTATTTGTTTCTCATTCTTTCGATACAAATTCATAGAAAGACTAGATGGAATGTGGGGCGGAAAGAAAAATGCGTTCCTTCTCATTACACCAAGTTAATCTACAATTGAATAGAATGACTGCTCTCACTCTTCATTTCGACTTTAACGTGGTGCCGATTATTCGTGAATCTCCCGTGCAGTGAAGGGCAAGAACAAGATTCTCTATCTATTCTATACCAGAGGTGTGAGGTGCCAATAAAAACTGCTGGAGCGGTTTGTGAAGTTAGCAACCAGAGTGTGACTCGAACTCGTGAATGCAGAGCACAGTGGTGTAATAACACAACACCACAATCATTCAGTCTTCTCAGCACATTTTGTAGAGCGGTGACATGTCACCTCATCAGGTTATATGTGGTGAAAGTGAAGGATGAGAAATTTGCAGAGCGGAATCAAATCCACACCATTGTGATTCTGCTTGCACCAGAATTATAATAACAGCAAATGCCAACAAATCGCCATGCTCGTCAGAATGAATAGCTGTCAGTGATACATTCTGAGTCAGAACTGTGTCGGAATGAAACAGAGAACAAGAATTTTCCCTCATAATCACACCTACATTTGACTCATAATTTCTTCAGTCACATTCTCTTTCACGTGAAGAAACAGCCAAGGAGAGGGAAATAAAGGCGATGTTGTGGCTCAATGGCCTTTCTCATATGGCTGAACCTGAATTGGATTAATTTGCAAGAAACACTGTTTCTTCGTTTCATTTTAATTTTGCTGCAACCTCACAATGTTCATTCTAATAATCACAAGTGAATTAGATTTATCTCATTGGAACCATTAATGTATTCAAATTTGCTCAGACTTTATTTCAGCTTTAGGAAAATACTGCTTAGAAAATCAGAGGGTTAAAGTGCAAAAGAACATCCAGCAGTTTTGTTGCTCTTTGCTTCAGCAGATTTCACCGAGTATTAAATGGACCAAACATCATGGTATTTGTCCTCACATCCTTAACGCATGTGATTAAAGCAGTAAGTCGCTCTCCAAGCAACTGGTCACTTCCTATTCATTATGTAATATCTTCCCTTCACAATAAGAAAAATCCACTCAGTTCCATTCACAATGCTTCAGGTAGAATATTATGCCAAGTCTTTCGAAATCCAGAGGTTTTGGAATCGAATCATATTCAGCTGCACACGTTCACGAAATTCTTTACATTTAAAGTCAACCCACTTAGACATTGTTTCCCTGCAACTTCCGACCGACGACACCACACCCCTACACCTTTACCGAGCCACACGCTGTCTCTCTCCTTGTGAATTTTTTTTCCTTGTGTGTCACCAAATGTGCCTTTCCAAATATTTTGAAAAACAGATTCTCGGAGTAACAGCGATTCTGCTCTCATCATTTCTTTGTCCTTCAAAGGTTTTATCAAAGGGTTTGAATGGCTGACGTCTAGACGTTTACTCAATTGAAATATGGAATTTTCCTCCTATTTACTCTGTCCAAACATCTCATAACATGAACCCCCCACCCCCCCAATTAAGTCTTTCTTGGTTCAGGGAAAACTGTTCTAAATTTTCGAAGACAACAAGTGAATAAAATCTCATCCTCAGTACACCCCGTCTCAGCATCGTCTCTAATGGCTTTACACCCCAGTAAACACCTTCATAACCCTCTCCGAGAGAATCACAGAATCCTACAGTGCAGAGAGAGCATTTCAGTCAATCAATCCGGTGTCGACACACTGAAGAGCATCTCACCCAGACCGAGCTCCCCTCCCCATTTCTTTATATTTCACCAGAAGAAGGGGCAACTCTCCCCATTATGATATCAAAAAAAAGCTGTTGGGCTATAACCTGGCGTCCTGTGACTTCTGGCATTGTCCCCGCGTTATCCATGGCTAATTCACTTCATTTACTTAATTCAATCCCTGGACACGAGAGGGCAATTTAACTTGGCCAATCAATATAACCCTCAGACCGAACAGCAATGCGAATTACTGAGCCAATGTTCCAACATCGTGAGCAAAACCTGTATCATTTTTAATGGCTTTATATCCTGGTAACTCAGCCTCATCAAAGCAAATCAACCCAAATTCAATGTATCGAAACACTACTCTGTGCTTTACAATCTGATTCGTGCTGCGGGAAATGTTTCTGCACTCATATTCGAACGCTTTTACGCTGTTCCTTCCTCACCTTCCTGCTGCCAATAAACACTTCAATCCGGAACAAGTCTGTCAAATGCTTTTCATTCCAACACAGTAAAAAGGTGCAGTTTGCAGAGTTCACGTGTTTGCACTTTCACTGACAATCTGCCTCCCTGAGAGCTGCAGCCCTTTGCCCCACTGATTCAGGCAGCACTGTCCTTCCTGTGACATGCCCCATCGAGAATGGAAGGACAGGTATCAATACCCGCACTTGAAAATGGAGCGACAATTTAAAAATATTTACATCGTGCCCAGTGGAGAATTGAGCCCTGTGACAAGCAGGGATATTAACCATTATACTACCGAGGACAAGAGTGTCAAAGGAGGCCCTTCCACCAATTGTGGCCATACTTGTCAAAAACAATGCCTAATGAACTGAATCCCATTTCACAATGCTTACCCCACAGCCTTATATGTCTTGGCATCAAAAGTTCATATCTGAATATTTGTTCAGGCTATAAGGGTTTCTGCCGCACTGAACAATGCAGACAGTGTATTCCAAATTCGAACCCCCCGCTGGCTGATAAAACTTTTTCGCACATCTTCTCAAACCTTTCTGTCTTTCTCCTTAAATCTCTGGCCCCTGCTGATCGATCCCTGCATCAATGGCAAACTCGTTCATTCAACCTTGTCCGTTCCCTAACTCAATCATGTCTTGTCTACATCTCCTTTGCACTGCGACAAACACTCCACTCTGTCCTGTTTTTCTTCCAAACTGAAACTCTTCAGCCCAAACAATATCCCGGTAAATATCTCCTGGAATGTTCTCAGTGTGATCACATCCCTGCTATAATGTGACTTGCAAGACTGCACACAACGCTCTTGCTTGAGGCTAATGAGCATTTGTTTTTTAAATTTCTAGATTAGTATGAGGGCGATTCTGGCTGGGCAGAGTTTATTACCCATTCCAAATTGCCCAGAGGGCAGTTGAGACTCAACCATATTGCTATGAGTCTGAAGTCACATGCAGCCCAGACCAAGTAAGGATAGCAAATTCCATCCCGAAATAACATCAATGAAACAGATTTTTTTTATCATCCATTGTCATTGGATATATAGTAGTCATTAGATTCTTCAATGCAGATATTTATTGAATCCAAATTTGATGAGCATGGCATTGTGGGATTCAAGCCCGAGTACCCAGACTATTACCTCGGTCTCTGGATTATCAGTCCTATGAAATTACCACAAGACCAACACAGAAAGCTACAAAGATGATCTTGAACAATAAAATGTCTTTTCACCAAAACTGCCCTGGGTATTTTCCATGAGCCTGACGCTACAATTGTCTCTGGCCATTGTCAGTAAAAGCTGCTACATGGGGATTGATTTCACAAAGTGGGATCCAAATGGATCGACTTGTTTGAAGGCCCCGATGGTAGGATTGGGGTACGTTCACCCAACAACAGTGACCGCAGCAGCAGCACAGACAGAACAGTATGAATGTGAAAGAGAGTGATAGATTGTGCATTGCCTCAGAGAAATGGGAGGAGGGACGGAAAGGAGGTTTAATGATCGTGGGAAGGACCGGAATCTCTGACAACGGGCGTGTTTGAACCCTGATATATGAAACGCAGAGATGTAAGAGAGTCGAATTTGAAGGTAAAACAATTAATTTCTTAGCATGTGTCACAAAAAGGACAAGGAGAGAACAATTAGTGCCGTGATTTGGTTTCAAATCGAGGTTGCTGTGGTCACAATGCAAAATACCGACAACCACGATCACAGCAACCATTGAACTGGATGCTTGCAAGCAGCAATAAGTACACTAGCAGAGGAAATGTTCGGAAGAACAGCAAATGTACAATATCAGTACTCAGCGAACAGTGACAGACATGTGGGAACTAAGAATGAGCTGAATCTTTCAGTTCGATGTCCTCAGAGACTGTGGAGATCCCTTGAATGACAATGAGATCGATCGATTTCGACAAAACATCAAAGACTCGGGGGACAGTACAGGATATTGTTGAAATGTATGCTTCAATAGCATTTTAGCTTAACATCAGCACAGCCGCCCAGATCCAACCAGAAATGTGGATGGGAATGTGCGCGCGGAGTTACTCTCTGGTTCCAGTGATGCAATAGGTGAGCGTCCTGTCCTTCTGTGATGGTATAGGGGCACAAGAAATTCCTCGGTTGAGTGTGCTCCTGCTCAAGGGAATGATTGTCCCCGTTTATACTATCATAGCGATTTCCGGAGCATCTTTCTAAGACAGCTGAGTGGCACAAGTGGAGCGTGTTGAACCCTTAACTTTGCAATGGTATGGCTGCAAAGATGATTTTGCTGTTTGGATCTGTGTTTCCGACACTGGCGGTGGCAGCTACATTTGCTCGCATCAGCTCAGTTTCTTCCACACAGTCAAGGCTTCAACCTGGAGAAGGTGCTGCTGGCGGTGATATTTTAAACTAGTCATCCTTGGGGGTTGGGACACCGGAAATTTTGATGTTTACGTTCGACAAATAAAACATGAAATACAAGCCTGACCTCAGGAACAGAGATCATGACTTTAATTTCCTGCAATCCCATTCATTCATGTCTCCGATGCAGGGGATTCAACCATCTTCACCCAGTCCTGCCTTCGAGAGACTCCAGGACCAGAAAAACATGAGCTGACCCTTAATTCAAGAATCTCCACCGTTGGCGAAGCAGTCTAATCGGCCCTTCCAGTCCACACGGTACAGCCGAAGCGCATTCCACCAGACCCCATGGTATTCCCTGTCCCATAAGCCTGCATTTCCCATTGTTGATCCCTGTAACTGGCACATCTTTGGTCAGAGGGAGAAATAAAAACGCAAACACAAAGAGAATGTGAAGATTGCCCACAGACAGACACCCGAGGCTGGGATCACATCCGGGTTTGTGGTGTAGCCAGACAGCAACGAACGAGGGGCAAAGAATACATGTTGTCATCACCAGTGATACTCACACCCTTTGGGTGAATGAGGAAGAATGAAAACACATTCACAACATGGAAAACAGGATTTGTATCTGTGTGGACACAATTTAAAAGGATCGTTCACCCTGTGTAGAAAAAAAGGACACTGATACCACAGAGAAAGCAGGGCAATGTGGGAACTGCTGGAAGGGAGTTAATTAACCATAGAAATTGAATCTCATTTAATCAGTAACACTGGGGAGAGACCCTTTAACAGATCCGTGTGTGGGAAGGGATGACTGAGCAAACCAACCTCCGGAGACTCCAGCAGGATTACATATCCCATCAGGTGTTCGGTTATGATGTCAATGCGGCTGTTAATCCCAACCAGCTGCCTGCTCCATAGCGTCAGTCAGAGTCATACAGCATGAAAACAGGCCTGTCAGTGCAACCGATCCATGCTGAACATACTGCCAAAGTCACCCATTCCCGTCTGCCTCCTCCTGTACCCGCTGAGTGGTGATAATGCCCTTGTAGTTTTATTACTGTGTTGTTTATCCAAAGCCCAGATAATATTTTGGGGACAAAGCGTTCAGGTCCTGGCATGGCAGATAGTGGAGTTTAAATTCAATAAGCACCTGGAATTGAAGAGTCTCGTGATGACCTGAAAAAGATGTGTGTAAAAACCCATCTGATTCACTCATGCCAGTTCGGGAAGCAACCTGCCATATTCATCTGCTCTGTCCCACAGGAGACTCCAGATGGATAATACCGTGGTTGACTCTTAAATGCGCTCTGGGAAATAACTGACGTACTAGGCATGAATACATTTATTTTTAAAATCCCACTTTCCCATTCATGTTTGGACTCAATTGTCCATTAAATGCTGCAAACATTCCCTCATCAATCACTTCCTCAGCAAGTTAATTACACATGTAAAACACCGTCCCTCAAAAAATGCCGCACATGTCTTGTTTTTAAAAAAATCTCTCTTTTCATCTTAAACATATGCCCTCTCGTCTTGACTTTCCCCTCCTGCGAAAAGGCCGCCAACGTTAACTCTAAACTTGTCTCTCAATAATTCATAAACTTCTGTCAGGTCGCCTTCAAACCCCTAAGCTAGAGTGAAAACACTCAACTAGGAGAAAGTGAGAACTGCAGATGAGAGATCAGAGTCGAGAATGTTGTGCTGGGAAAGCACAGCAGATCAGGCAGCATTTGAGGAGCAGGAGAATCGACGTTTCGGGGAAGAGCCTGGTGAAGGACAATTGCACGAAAAACAAATATTTTCCTGCTCCTGGGATGCTGCCTTACCTGATGTGGTTTTCCAGCACCCCGATCTCGAATCTGAAAATAGTCTCAGCCTATCCAGCCTTTCATTATTACTCAAACCTTCCACAGGCAACAAGCGTGTATACCTTTTGTGAACCTACACCAGCTGAATAATATCATTCCTACAAATGGACGACCAGAACTGGACATAATATTCCAGAAGACGCCTCATCAATGTCCTGCAAAACTTCAACATAACGTTCCAACTACTATACACAAAGGACTGAACATTGAAGGGAAGTATGTTAAATGCCTTTGAACCATCTTGTCTGTTGGTAATGCAAATTACAAGGAATTATGTACCTGCACACCGAGCTTCCATGCTCTCCAACATACGCAAAGCTATATTCTTTTTGTTGTACCAAATGCAATATCTTCCATTTATCCAGATTGAACTCCATGTTACATTTTTCAGTACAACGACTCATTGGATTAAGATCCTTTTGAAACTTAGATAATCTTCCTCACTGTCTACAATTCTGGCGTCGCCTGCAAACCTACGAAGCATGCCTGCTGTGTGTTCCACTGTTTTCTCATATAGATCAATGATTCCTATTTACTTGTAGTGGCCGTGATTTAGCAGTGTGCAGATCATACAACAGTTAGTCACGCAATTAACCATGAGGAAGAAAGCCGCAGACTGCAGGGAGATATCAAACAATTGGAAATAAAACTGGTGAAAGCAATTCATTCCAGGGAACTGGGTGATACTGAAGCAAAATTAAACTTCAAACCAGCTGCCCACGCTCCAGTTTTGTCACTCAGCTGTCTTAGCAAGATGCACTGTAGATTGCTGTTATTATAAACTGGAACAAATTTTCCATTCTGCCCCGCCTTTGACCAGAAGCACTCCCAACCTCGGAATTGCTTACGCCTCTAAACCGTCATCGAAACACCGTGCTTTCTCCGGTTGCGTCACTTGAGCCATCGAGTATCTCTGCAACCTCATTCCCATCTTGATATCAAGTTGGTTATTTGCGACTGCGCCACTCAGTTCCTCTGATTCTGGGGCTGGGAAATGGGACTATGTGGCAGCACTGGTTACTGCCTTGTGTGGGGAAACTCGTGAAGTAACCGATGTTAAACTGCATTGCTATTGAAGTATACATTTCAACAAAAATTTGGTAAAAACAATGACTGCAGATGCTGGAAAACAGATTCTGGATTAGTGGTGCTGGAAGAGCACAGCAGTTCAGGCAGCATCCGAGGAGCAGTAGAATCGACGTTTCGAGCAAAAGCTTTTCATCAAGAATTCAGGCAGAGAGCCTGAAGGGTGGAGAGATAAGTGAGAGGAGGGTAGGGGTGGGGAGAAAGTAGCATAGAGTACAATAGTTAAGTGGGGGAGGGGATGAAGGTGATTGGTCTGGGGGGAGGGTGGAATGGATAGGTGCAATAGAAGATAGGCAGGGAGGACAAGTCCGGACCAGTCATGGAGACAGTGCTGAGCTGGAAGTATAGAACTAGGGTGAGGTGGGGGAAGGGGAAATGAGGAAAATGTTGAAGTCCACATTGATGCCCTGGGGTTGAAGTGTTCCGAGGCGGAAGATGAGGCGTTCTTCCTCCAGGTGTCTGGTGGTGAGGGAGCGGCGGTGAAGGAGGCCCAGGACCTCCATGTCCTCGGCAGAGTGGGAGGGGGAGTTGAAATGTTGGGCCACAGGGCGGTGTGGTTGATTGGTGCGGGTGTCCCGGAGATGTTTCCTAAAGCGGTCTGTTTGGAGAAGCCCAGTCTCCTCAATGTACCAGAGACTGCACTGGGAGTAACGGATAAAATAAATGTTATTGGTGGATGTGCAGGTAACAAAAGCTGCACTGTCCCCGGAATCTTTGATGTTTTGTAGAAATCTATTGATCTCAGCCTTCAACACATTAATGATGGAATCACCACAGCCACTGGGGGAACCGATGTTAAACCGCCAGCCCATTCTGAGTTCCCACAGATCTGCAACTGTTCGCTCAGCACTGATATTGTGCATTTGGTGCGCTGCCTAACATTTCTTATGACACTGTACTTATTAACTGCGTTTAGTGGGTTCGTCTGTGGGTTGCTGTGATCGGATAGTGGTTAGTTCTCTACGTTGTGGCCGCAGTAACCTCGGTTCGAATCCGAGTCACGGCAGTAATTCCTCTATGTCTCCCAGTCTTCTGTGAAGCCCACATGAATCAGTTGTTTTAAAGTTTTGATTTTCTCCAAGCTGATTTTTTTTCCTTCAAGCTCTGCTCGCTCACATCTCTGTGTTTCATATGTCAGAATTCAAATCCACCCGTTCTCAGAGATTTCTTCCCTCCTACGATCACTAACCGAACTTTCCATCCCATACCCCCCTTTAATTAATTTGGAGATGCTGGTGTTGGACTATGGAGTACAAAGTTAAAAATGACCCAACACCAGGTTATTGTCTTACAGGTTTAATGGAAGCACTAGCTTTCGGAGCGCTGCTCTTTCCTCATGTGTTTGCGGAGTCATTTCCTATTTCACTAAGGTATTGCAGAATCTAACACTGACTCTCAGATTGATACCGATCAGTCTGTGTGGCTGCGGTCACTGTTGCTGGGTGAACGTGCCCCAACCCGACCATCGGGATCTGCAGACCATTTGATCCAAATGGTTACCACTGTTGTGAGATCAATGCTCATGTCGCAGCTTTTACTGATATGGACCAGATATTATTGGGGAGGTCAAGGTCAGAAAAATGGCACAGAACAGTATCAGGGAAAAGTGACTTCATTGGATAAGATCAGTTTCACTGCTTTTCTGCAATGGCCAAGCGCTATTACCACTGAACACTGAACTGTTAATTCATACACCTGGGACCTGGGTTTGACTCCGACCATGCTCGGTATTAAAATTGGGATTCAATAAATATCTGGAATTACGAATCTTATAACTCCTATATATCCATGTTCAATTGTTGAAAAAAAAACAAAGCCATCTGACGTCATTTAAGGAATGAAACTGTCATTCCTACCTGCTCGGGCCTCCATGTGACTCCAGACTCACTACAATATGGTTGAGTCTCAACTGCCCGCTGTGCAATTAGGGATACCAATCAATACTGCTGAGCCAGCGGCGCCCTCATACTGTAACAGAATAGAAAAAAAAAGTTCATTCGGACCTAGCTAGATTACTGTGTGCAGTTCTGCAATTCAGAGTACTGCATGGATGTGATCGCACTGGGAACGTTGCAGTAGAGATTCACTGGGATATTGTCTGGGCTGAAGAGTTTCAGTTGTGAGGAGAGATTGGACAGACTGGGGTTGTTTGAAGAAGACATGACTGAGATGTACTAAATACTGAGGGATATGGATAGGATAGACTGAAAGAAGCTTTTGTTATTGATGCAGGGATCGAACACTGGGGCCAAGAGATTTCGGGAAAAGGCAGAAAGGTTTGAGTAGATTTGCGGAATGGGTCAGAGAGGCGGAAATCATTCTAACCTTAAAAAATATTGAGATGTTAATTTGCCATGCCAAAACATGTACGATTATGGGCTAAACGATGGAAAACGTGATTCAGGTCGTTAAGCAGTTGTGTTTGACAAGTGAGGCCACAACAGGCTGAAGGGCCTCCTTCGATGTTGTTGTCCTCCACAGTATCGTGGTTCGTGTCCCCGCCCGACACAGGGCTCATTTCTCCCCTGGGGGCATCGTCAAGTTTTAAACCTGTCGCTCTGTTCCCCAGTGAAGGTTATTCATGGCTGGCCTTCCATTCTCGATGGGACATGTCACAGGAAGGGCAGTGCTGTCTGAAACAGCTGGGGAAGGGCTGCAGCTCCTGGGGAGATAGAGTGTCAGTGAAAGTGCAAACACGTAACTTCAGCCAACTGCACATTGTGTTTGTGTTGCAATGAAAACCATTATGTAGAGTTGTTCCTGACTGATATGTTTATTTAAAGCAGGAATCTGAGGAAGAAAACAGAGTAAACCTATTCAGATCTGAGTGCAGAAACATTTCCAGCAGAACTACTGAGGTTGTACAGCGTAGAACCGCGTTTGGATGCATTGAATTCGGGTTGGTGGGCGAAACTTGCTTTCACAAGGCGGAGTTCCCAGTGTGTAAAACCGTTACACATGATACAGATCGTGGTCAATATGATGGTACATTTGCTCAGTGGTTCACACTGCTCTTAAGTCTATAGGTTAGGTGGATTGGCCATGTTATATTGCGCTGATGTGTCCAGGGAGTGAATTCAGTAAGTTAAGTGAATTAGCCATGGGTAACGCGGTGATAAGGTCAGCAGTCACACGATACCAGGTTTTATTCCAGCAGGTTTATTTGAAATCACAAGCCAGAGGGCTGCGGGGATAGAGACGGGAGCTAGGTCTGGTTGAGATGCTGTTCAGAGTCTCCCTATAGACTCGATTGGCTGAACTGTACTTTCTGCATTGTAGCGGGAATCTGTGATTCTATCAGAGAGGACACTGCCAGCATTTACTGGGCTGCTAAGACATTGGAGATGATGCTGACGGTATTTAGTGGGGATGGAATTTTATTTAATTGTGTTTTGGAAAATTTGAAACTAAACCAAGGAAAACCGAATGGAAGTTTTCCAGAGTATTTGAGGTTTGGAGAGAGTAAATATGTGACAAATTCACTCTTTCAAGTTCATAAATTTCTGAAAGTCAAGATTTCAAAGCCATCGATGTAGGACAAAGACATAATGGGAGCAGACTTTCTGTCACTCAGACAATCGTTTCCAAAATATTTGGAAAGGCACATTTAGAGACACAGAAGCAGTGAGTTTCACCAGGTGAGAGATAGCCTGTGGCCAGGTAAAAATGTAAAGGAGGGTGTAGGGACTAGAAGGTGCGAGGAAACAATATCTAATTTGGACGACTTCAGGTGCAAAGGAATATCGGAAACGTCTGCAGCTGAGTAAGATTCAGTAAAAAAAAACTCATAGTTTTGAAAGATTTCTCTTAATAGTCCACATGAAGCATTATAAATGGAACTGAGCAGATTTTGTCTATTGTCTAGGACAGCTATTCCATAATGAATAGGAAGTGACCCGTCTCTTGGAGATCGATTTCCTGCTTTAATCCCATGCCTTAAAGATGGGAGGATGATCGCCATGATGTTGGGTTCATTTGATACCCATTGAAATCTGCCAAAGTAACTGAGCATCAAAACTGCCATCTTGTTTTGCAGTTCAACCTTCTGTTTTTCTCATCAGTATTTTCTTTAAGCTGAAATAAATTCGGAGCAAAATTGAATGCAACATTTAACGTGGAGAATCTTGCTCTTGCCCTTCATTGCACCGGAGATTTGTGATAAATCGATACCTCATCAACGTCGAAATAAGGCAATTTGATTCTGTTGTAAGTTACATTGGGATAATGAAAAGGAGTGCAAACGTTTCTTTTCTCCTTTCATTCCATCTTGACTTTCTATGAATTTACATCGAATGAAAGGGGTACAAATAAGGAGAGATCAGGTGCAATAGTTTATCCAGTGGGATTGTGAATTTTAATGTAACACTCCACACAAAGTTCTGATCAGTATTCTTAACAGTCAATTGAATTGGAACCGCAGAAAACTTTTCCAATGAAACGAATTTTTCATTATTTCACAACCTTTTGTTGGGTGAATCATACCATGATCAATCATCCAGCGTGATCACCAAGTTGGCAACAATATTAGACCCACCAATTTTCTTTAGCAATCACAACATCAGCACATACCCATCCTCGGCGTGCCCAGTGCCATTTGTTGTATCCAGGTCACAGCACATTTCCTGGTCATGAAATTATGAGCTTAGTTCCTGATCTGTCTGATCAGTTTGAGAAACCTTTTCTATTACTTCATTCCATCCCCTCAGAATTCGAAAGGTATCAATCAAATAGGGCGTTAGACCAAATGATGTAGGAATGGAAGTCGGCCATTCAGCCCATTGAGTCTGCTCCACCATTCAACGAACTCATGGCTGATCTGATAATCCTCAACTCCATTCTCCAGCATTGCCACGACAAAGCTTCATCATCTTTCTGGTTAAATATCTGTCTGGCACAGTTTGAAAATACACAACATCTCAGCCTCAACAACAATTTCGGCAAGGAATTCCACCGATTCACTGGATCCTGAGCAAAGAAATTACTCCTCATTTCTGAATTAAATAGGCAATATCTAATTCTTAGTTCATGTCCTCTGGTGCTCTCCTCATACCAGAGGGTGAACCACCTGCCCGTATATACCCTGTCAAGATCCCATGAATATTGAACGTTTATAAATGTCCCCTCCCTCTCCTTTGTTTCAAGGAGAATAATCCCAGCCTAACTAATCATTCCACGAAGCTCCATTTCCTCTAGTGTTAACAACATGTTCATTAATCTCTGCTGTCCCCTTTAGCGTCCTTATATGTTATTAAGGCAGGTGGAGACATTTATGCGAAGAAACGGTTGAAATTTCAAGCACAGACGACAATTGGATCTTGAAATCAGACAGCGACTGGAATCAGATTGGTCCACACAAGGACGAAATAGAGTAATGATCACTCTGACAAATGAGAATTTAATCATATCTCATTGACATTCAATAACTTTACTGTAAACCAATTACCCCGTGTAATCATCCACAGAGCTATTATTTCGGGGGAGAAAACTTATAGAAACTGGCTACATAAACACTTTGACAACAATAACATGCTCTTGAGACATTTTTTGATTATAAACTCAACTCTTTGTTCTGTGAATCCTACATCGCAAGGCACAAATGAGACGTGGAATATAACTCTTTCCATTTGCCTAGATGGGTGTAACTTCAATAACACTTAAGGAACTGGACACCGTCCACGACAATGCAGTCAGTTGAGTGTACCCTCTTCAACACCTGCAATATTCATTTCCTTCACCGCTAAGGCACAATTGCAGCAGAGTGCACCAACTATAAGATGCACTGGAGTAAGTCATGCGGGCATTTTTGACAACCTTCAAAGCTCAACAGCTGTACTGACTATAAGGACAAGGTTGGAAGATGCAACAAAACGCCACCGTTTTCAAGTTCCCCTCCAAGGTCCATAGCACCCTGACTTGGAAAGGAATCAGTGAGAAACTCATTAGTGAAACGGCCTTGATGGGCAAAGTTGCATACTTCAGCCTTCCATCTTTTATCTTACAATATTAAGAAAAATGTTGATTTATGCCGTGACCAGACTTGTGCTCAGTCCTTTAGCTGTTCCCTGACCTGTTGGTTACTAAAGTTCTGCTATCATCCACAGCCTGTGGTCAACAATAGAAAATATCTGAAAATCCACTCAATCAACTGACTCCCCTCAAGATGGGAGTGGTGTTGGAGAAGCACAGCAGGTCCGGCAGCATTTGAGGAGCAGGAAAAATGAACGTTGCAGTCAAAAACCATCATCAGGAATGAGACTGGGAGCACATGGGATGGAGAGATAAATGGGAAGGGGGTGGGGCTGGGGACAAGGTAGCTGAGAGTGCTGTAAGTGGATGCGGGTGGGGGGTGAACATGATATGTCAGAGAAGTAGGTGGAGTGGATAGGTGGGAATGAAGATGCACAGGTGGGACAAGTCAGGCGGACGGTGTTGAGCTGGAAGGTGGGAACTGGGGTAAGGTAGCGGGAGGGGAAATGAGGCAACGGGTGAAGTCCAAATTGATACCATGGTGTTGAAGGGTCCCGAGGCAGATGATGAGGCTTTCTTCCTCCAGGCATCGGGTCGTGAGGCAGTGGCGATACAGGAGGCCCAGGACATTCATGTCCTCGGGAGAGTGGGAGGAGGAGTTGAAATGTTTGGCCATGGGGCACTGGGTTTGATTCTTGCGGGTATCTTGGAGATATTCTCTGAACTGTTGTGTGAGAACACATCTCCTCTCTCCAACTTAGAGGAGACCACATCGGGAGGACCGTATACAAGAAATGGCATGTGTGGAAGTGCAGTAGAAACTTTGATGGATGTGGAAGCCTCCATTAGAGCCTTGGACAGAGGTGAGGAGGTAGATGTGGGTGCAGGTTTTGCAATTCCTGCAGTGACAGGGAAATTTATATTTCCCTCCCCACCCCTATCCACTTTTCACAAAGACTCTTTCCTCCACGACGACCTAGTCAAGTACACGCCCTCCAAAAACCCACCCTCCCCTCACGGCACCTTCCCCTGCCACCACAGGAATTGCAAAACCTGCACCCACATCTTCCCTCTCACATCCTTCCAAGGCTCCAGTGAGCCTTGCACATCCATCAAATATCCTTGTGCACTTCCACACATGTCATTTATTGCATCTGTTGCTCGCCATGTGGTCTCCTCTACATTGGGGCCAACAGACACATTCTCGGAGAGCACTTCAGAGAACATTTCCAGGGAACCCGCAAAATCCAACTCCAACGCCCCATGACCAACAACATCAATTACCACGTCCCCGACTCTCCCAAGGACATGCAGTTCCTGGGTCTCCTCCACCGCCATTCCCTCACAACCAGACGCCAGAAATTCCACCTCGGGACCCTCAACCCCAGGGCATCAACGTGGTCTTCACCAGTTTTCTCATCTCCCCACGGCCACCTTATCTGAGTTCCAAATTTCTAACTTGGCACCATCCTACTGATCTGTCCCACTTGTCTATCTTCCTTTCCACCTATCCGCTCCACCCTCTTCTACGACCTATCTCCTTTAACCCCATCTCTATCCACCTCTTGCACTCTCAGCTAAATTCTTCCCAGACCCAGTCTTCCCGTTTATCGCTCCACCCTCGAGGCTCCCAGCTTTATTCCTGATGAAGGGCGTTTGCCCGAAATGTTATTTTTTTCTGCAACTCGGATGCTACCTGACCTGCTGTGCTTCTTCAGCACCACTCTAATCTTGATTCTGATTTCCAGCACCTGCAGTACGCACTTCCGTCCATCTGTTTCCCCTGTCTATTGATCTTGAATAGGCCGTTGCTAAAGTTCCAGCATCGTTTCCCTGCTTTAATATTCCCACCTGCGGTCAAGAACATCGAGACCACTTGATCCCTTGTCCAATCACCTTCAACATTCGTGAATGTCTACTCTAATTTCTCTTTTATTACTTTAAACCTCTCAGTATTCACACTTTTCTCATTGTGAGTCCTCAAATTCATTATCACCCACTTCACTGGATTGAATTCCTTTCAGCACATTTTCTTGCCAATTGTTTCCAATCTCCCTGCAGTCTATGGCTTTCTTCCTCATGGTTAAAGACATAACTAATTGTTACCTGATTTACAAACAGCTAAATGATGGCCACGACAAATAAGTAGAAATCGTTGACCTGTATGAGAAAACAATAGAACTCTTAGAAGCCATGGTTCATAAGCTTGCAGAGGACAGCAGAATTGGAGACTGTAAAGAAGGTGATCTAAGGTTCCGGAAGGATCTTAATGCATTGCGTCTTTGGGCTGAAAAATGTCACATGAAGTTCAATCTGATAAATGGAAGGTATTGCATTTTGCTACATCAAATATTAGTAGTGCTTATACAATTAATGACCGGCATTGCATCGTGTTGTGGAACACGGAGGCCAGGAATGCAAGTACATAATTCATTTTAATTTGCTTCATATATAGACAGAATAGTTAAAATAATGTCATCTTGCCTTCGTTGCTCTGTCCTTTGAGCGTAGGAGTTGGTACGTTATGTTGAAGTTGAATAGAACATTGGGTGATGCGTCTTCTGGAAAACTGTGTCCAGTTCTTGTGGCCCAGTAATAGCAAGGAAATTATTCAGATGGAGTAGGTTCAGAACAGGTATACCAGCGTATGGCGAGTGGGGAAGGTTTGTGTTATAACGAAAGGCTGGATAGGCTGAGAATATTTTCACTCGAGCACTGGAGTTTGAAAGGCGACCTGATACAAATTTATAAATTATTGAGAGTTCGGCTCGAGTTAACTGTAACTGTCTTTTCTCCAAGGAGGGGGCACTTCAAGACGAGAGGGCAAATGTGTAAAGTGAAAAGAGGGATTTAAAATAACACATGAGAGGCTTTTTTTTAAACAGAGGATGGTTTATGTGTTCAATTCACTTCCTGAGGCAGTGATGAATGAAAGTACATTTACAATATTTACAGGATATTTGGATCGATAAATGAATTGGAAAGTATCAGTGGGATTAACAAAAGCTATTCATTCATGCCTCGTACATAATTTATTGCCCAGAGGGAAGTTCAGAATCAACCACGATATTATGGATCTGGAATCACATACCAGCCAGACGAGATAGGTAAGGCAGTTTCATTCCCTATCAGGCATTAGTGAATCAGATCTACTGATTCAACATCATTATTAGACTCTAGGTATTTGTTGAAATAAAATTCCAGCATCTGCCATGCCAGGGTTTGAACCCGTGTCCACAGAATTATATCTGGACATTCATATTAACAATGCAGGAAAAATATCACATGGGCATTATTCACCCTCAGCAGTTACAAGAGCCATCAGATGCGACTCGTTTAGTTTGGCATTATGTTCAGTATGTGCTGGTAGGAGTGAAAGGACTGTTTTCATGCTGTGTGAGTCTATGACTTTGACGCTATGAAACTGGCAGCTGGTTGGGATTAACAGCAGCGTTGACAGTTTAGTTGATCTCCTTCTGGGATTTGTAATCTTGCTGGTAAATCTGGAGGATCTTCTGCTCATTGAGCCCTTCCCATACACGGGACTGTTGAATATTCTGTCCCCACTTTGACTGAGTAGATGAGCTTCCACTTCAGCAGGTAATTTAATCCCGCATTGCCCTGGTTTCTCTGTGATATCGGTGTCTTTGTATCTACCCAGGATGAACGATTGGTTGAAATCATATCAACGCAGACGTAAGTCCCGTTGTCCATGTTGTGAATGTGTTTTTATTCTTCCTGATACACCCACAGGGTGTGGATGTCGCTGGTCAGGACAGCATTTGTTGTTCATCCTGATTCGCTGCAGCCTCGCTGCTCGAGAGACATGGATTCGATCCCAGTTTCGTGTGATTGTGTGCAGTTTGCACATTCTCACTTTGCTTGTGTGAGTTTCCTCCCACAGTCTGTAGGTGTGAAGGTTACTGGGATCAGTCATGGGAAATGAAGGGGAATGGAATAGGTATGGAGTGTGTGTCTGAAAGGATGTGCTTCAGAGGGATAGTGTCGACTGCAAGGGCTGAATGGCCTGCTTTCCCACACGGTTTTCATTCTCGGATTAAGGGTCAGCTATTTTGTTCAGGTCCTGGAGACACAAGTAGGCAGGATTGGGTAAAGATGGTAGCATCCCCTGTATAAGCGACATGTCTGAATGGGATTGCAGGAAATTAAAGGCATGTTCTCTGTTCCTGAGATCAGGCTTTCATTCCAGGTTTTATTCATCGAACTTTAACATTACCAGTTCCGTGTGTGAGTCCCCAAGGATGAGTAGTTTATTATATAACCACAACACCACCTTCTCCAGGTTGCAGTATTTATTGGGAACAAGAAGCTGATTCTGAGCTGATGCGAACAAAAGCAGATGCCAATATCAAAACCAATGATCCAATTACGAAAATGAAATTTCAAACCTTGCCACCCCAAAGTTAAAGTCTCCACACGATTTAGATGCGCCAATCGGCTGTCTCAGTAACATGTACTGTTTATGGTCATAATACTATAAATGGGGGCAAGTATTCCATTCCGCCCCGCTTTTGACCAGGAGCTGTCCCAACCTTGGAAGTACATGCGCCTCTCTCCTGTCATTCCATCCCAGTTTCCAATTGGATCTTCGTGCATGCTTCACACAGTTTCTCTGATTCCGGGTCTGGAACTGAGATGATGTGTGATTGCATGCAGCAATTGGTCCTGCCTTGTGTGGGCAAAGTGATGAAGTAGCCAATATTCAAATATAATGCTATTGAAGCATACGTTTCAACAATATTCTGCACTCTGCCAAGAGTTGGAGAGTTTCGTTAATCCCATTCTCCTGTACTCTCATTCATGGAATCTCCACAGTCTCTGGGGACGCTAAAGTTAAAGATTCGGTTCATTCTGCGTTCCCACATGCCTGTCGCTAAGTCCTGATATTGTACATTCTTCCTGACATTTCCTCTGCTAACATTCTGGTTGCAGTTTATAAGTGTGGTCTGTGGAATGCTATAACCGTTTAGTCGTTCGCATTCTGCATTGTGATTGCAGTGACCTCAGCTCGAATCCACAGCATGGCGGTCAGTTCTCTCAAAGTTTTACTTTTGGTGTAACACGGTCAGAAATTAATCGTTTTTACAAGACAATATTCTCCGAGGTGATGATCTGTTTTCCATCGAATTTTGCTCTCTGATATTTCTGTGTTTCATGTATCAGGATTTAAACCCAAACGTTCTCGAAGATGTCTCTCCCTCGCACTCTCCCTAATTCTCTTTTCCGTCCCTCATCCCATTTGACTGAAGAATTGCACAATCTAACATACACTTTCACGTTGTTACCATCCAGTCTGTGCCGTTGCTCTCACTGTTGCCCCAAGCTCTTCATTGGCACCTTCAAATCATTCGATCCGTTTGGATACCTTGGCTGTGAGATCTATTCTCTTTTAGCAGCTTTTACTGACCTGGACAAGAGATTATTGGAGTGTGAGGCTCAATAAAAGGGCATAAGGAATAATTGGGGGAAAGAGACTCTATTGGAAAAGATCCCCCATGAGGGCTCTCTGCGATACCCTAGTGGTATTATCGCTGGATTGTTGAAAAAGCAAAGCCAGGTAATATTCTGGGCAGAAGGGTTGGATTCTCACCACACCACGATGATGATAGTATGTGAATGCAATAGATGCCTAGAATTAAGAGTACGTTGTCTGAAAAACCCATGTGTTTCACTGACGTCCTTGAGGGAAGGAAACTAACGTCCTTATCTGGTCTGGCGTCCACGCGACTCCAAACCGGAAGGCAATTAGTGCTGCAGAGCCACCCCCGATGCTGTTACAAAATAGAAATATGTTCATTCGGCTCAGTGCTAGAATTCTCCAGGGATGAGATCGCACTGGGAACGTTGCAGGAGAGATTCACTCGGATAGTGTCGTAACTGAAATTGTACATTGAAAAATACCTTGATTGCTTGCTAAGTCTCCGATCTGTGAGAATGACCATGTGAGCTTCACTTCTTTCATATGTAAAGTGCAAAACTTTTTTATTTTAAAGTTTCATTCTCAGATGAAGTTTAACAACTGGTGTCTGCCCCCATGTGCTGCTGTCTGTTCCATAATGTTTAGAATGATTCTAATTTATAAAAATGAGTTACCAGAGACTTACATGGATTCATGCAGTTTTTGAGCAAAGTACAATGTAACTCTGCAAGTACAAATTCACCCCACAGACGTATGTGTGTGTGTGTGTGTCTGTGTGCGCGCGCGTCCTTCCCTCGCTGTGTGTGTGTGCTTGTCCCTCCCTCGCTGTGTGTGTGTGTCCCTTCCTTGCTGTGTGAGTCCCCTCCCTCGATTTGTGTGTGTGTGTCCTTCCCTCGCTGTATGTCTGCATGTATCCCCCTCACTGTGTGTGTGTGTGTGTGTGTGTGTGTGTGAGCGCGCGCGTCCTTCCCTTGCTGTGTGTGTGCGTGTCCCTCCCTCACTGTGTGTGTGTGTGTGTCCCTCCCTCACTGTGTGTGATTGTCCCTCCCTCACTGTGTGTGTGTGTGTGTGTCCCTCCCTCACTGTGTGTGATTGTCCCTCCCTCACTGTGTGCCTGCGGGTATCCCCCTCACTGTGTGTGTGTATGTCCTTCCTTCGCTGTGTGTCTGTGTGTATCCCCCTCACTGTGTGTGTGTGTGTGTCCTTCCTTCGCTGTGTGTCTGTGTTATCCACCTCACTGTGTGTGTTTGCGTGTCACTGCCTTGCTGTGTATGTCCAAAATTTGCACCATCAGTGGATTGGCAATTATAAATTGACTGTAGTATTCAGGAATGTGTGGTTTAAGTAAGTTCACCACGAGAAATGCAGGGTTTAATGTTCAGGTGGAGGGTTGGGTCTGGGTCAGATGCTTTTAGAGGGTTGGAATGGACAGGTTGGGCCGAATGGCCTGGTTGCACACGATGGCGATTCTATTCAGGTTATTGTCCAGCCCTCTCAACCATCCCCGTCTCTTACACCTTGCCTTATCCCCAATATTCTCCTTAACACTGTAATCTCCCCCAGACTCTAAAACACTCCTTGCCTTTGTAAGCTTCTCCAGTCCTTACTGTCTGTCACCTCTTTCTGCTTTTAGAAACCTCCCTATAACTATTACCATTTGGTACAGCACTCCCAATCATTGTTCCCTCTTGAAACTCCTATAAACATTTGTATCTCCGAAAACTCATCTGGACTGTCTCAACTTCCCATTGACAGTTACGTGCTGAGACCTGCTCTATATCAGTGAAGTAATTAAGTCTTGGCAACACTCACTGTTATAATCTCCCTCCAGCCTTACAGCACTGAGGATCTGTAGAAGGTCTTTTCAACCCGACAGCCATCTCTGTGTCTGTAATCTCCTCCACTCCCCATAATACATTCTCTCTGAGCTCTTCTGTAGTCCACTAAACACTCCCTAACACTGTCTGTATCAGTGTAACCTTCTCCAAAAACACAACCTTCCCTACCTGTGTAAATCCCTACACCGGTCCCTATCCCTCTCAGCTCCGTCTAACAATACAACCCTCCATGTCTGTGTATTCACCTTCAGTCCCTACTCACCTACCTATCTGTGTAACCTTCTCCATGCATTTTTGCTTCAGTCTCTTCGACTGTCCCTGTCAGTGTAACCTCTTCCAGACGCGAAAACTCTCCTCTTTTTGACTTACTCAGACCACACAACCCTCATTATCTATAACCTACTCCTGTCTGAGAAACCTACCTCTGCAAATTGCTCCAAATCTTCAACTCTCCATTATCTCCTGCAGTTCTTACATCCCTCCCTATCTACCAAATCTCTTCCATTCCCTAAACACCAACAGTCTGTGGAGACCCGACCACCATCTCTATCAGCGCAATCCTCCCAGGTCTCTGCAGTAACCCTGATCTGTCGAACTCACTCCATGCCTGTGCCTCTCCAAATCCGGTCCCTACAAAACCCACTATCTATTTAACACTCTCCTGTCACTATCACCCAAGCTCCTCCTGTGTCTCCACCATCTACCCATCTCCATAACCCTGTTCTGCTCTTACACCACTATCTGTTTAAACGTCACCCTCCTCAACAACTTCCTCCTGTTTGTGCTATGCTCCCTTATCCGTGAAACTGTTTCTGACCAAAATTGTTATCCCAGTCTCTGAAAAGAAATCCAGATTCCACAGCCTCCATAACCCCCAGAACCCAAGCCTTCCTATGTCTATAAACATCTTCAGTCACGACTACCCTCCATATCTCTGTTTGTTCTTCCAGTCGATACAAACATCTTTATCTCTGTAATCTGCTCAACTCCCTAAAACAGTCCCTGTCTGTGATCCAGCCCTGGCCTACAAACATCCTTATCCCTGTAAACTTCTCTATCCCTCCCAACATTCCCATCTCCATGAACCCCTGTCAGCCCTACAGCACTCCACATTTCTGTAACCTTCTGTGGCTCTATGGTCCTCCTTCCCTGTGAAACCACCTCCAGTCCCCACATCCCTCCCAATCTGGGTCCTCTGCTCCAGATCAGACCATTGCTGTCTCTGTAAACACCTGCACTCCTGACAACTCTTCCCATTTGTGTAACCTCGTTCAGACCCCATACTCTCCAGCTTCCTGAATCGTCTTCATGCATTGCAACCAAACCCACATGTTTCTGTAATATCCACCAGTGCTTACACCCTCCCCAACTCAGGAACCACTTGCAGTCCTAACAAAACACCTAAACTGTGAAACCTCTCATTTCCCTACAAATCTCACTCTCTCCCTCCCTCCCTCCTCAAATGCCTTCATCACCATGAGACCTCACGATTACTGAAACCTCCTAATGTCTGCAAAATCCTCCTGTCCTGATATTCCTCTCTATCTCTGTAACCCCCAGCACCCTCCAGTGCCCTTCTGGGGAACATGGCAGAGGAGGGAAGATTTGGAAAGTCCGAGCCATGTTACGGAGGTAGAATTCTGGGAATTACAGATTTGGTCGAATGTCTGTGGTGTGAGATTATTGGCGAGAACTCTAAAGACAGGATTTATGACTACTTGGAAAACCATAGTTAAATTAGCTACAGTCAGTATGTGTTTGTGAGGGGTCAGGTCATGCCTCACAAATCTTATTGAATTCTTTGAGGATATGGCAGAATATGTTAATGGCTCATTAAGAAAAGAAGTAAAATTGGGATACAGGGAAATCTGTCTGGATACAGGACTGGATGGCCCAGAGAAGACAGAGGGTGGCAGCAGATGGACAGTATTGAGCCTGGAGCTCAGTGACCAGTGGGGTTCTGTAACAATCGGCTCTGGGACTCTGCTCTCTGTGATTTTTGTAAATGACTTGGATGAGGATGTTGGAGAGTGGGTTAGTAAGTTTGCCAAAAACACGAATGTTGGTGGAGTCGTGGGTAATGTGGAGGGCTGTTGTCGGTTGCAATGGGACATTGACAGGAACCAGAGCTGGGCTGGAAGTGGCAGATGGAGTTCAATCTGGAAAAGTGTGAAGTGATTCATTCTGGAAGGTCGAATTTGAAAACAGAATACAGGGTGAAAGGCAGAATACCTGGCAGTGTGGAGGAACAGAGATCATGGGGTCGGTGTCCATAGATCCCTCAAAATCTCCACGCACGTTGGTAGGGTTGTTAAAAAGGCATATGTTGTGTTGGCTCCCCTTAGAAGGGGATTGACTGTTAGAGCCGTGAGGTTTTGCTGCATCTTTATAGCGTCCTGCTGAGACCACACTTGGAATATTGTGTTCAGTTCTGGTCCCCTGTTTACAGGAAGGATGTGCAAGTTTTAGAGAACGTACATGGGAGATTTACCAAGATGCTGCCTGTAATGGAGGGCAGTTCTTATGAAGAAAGGTTGAGGGAGCTCAGGCTTATTTCATTGGAGAAGGGGGCGGGGCGACTTTGTGGAGGTGAACAAGATGATAAGAGGCACAGAGTGAGTGAATAGTCAGAGACTTTTCCTCCAATGGCATAAATGGCTATTACAAGGGGGTGTAATTTTAAGGTGAATGGAGGATGGATAAGAGGATAGAGAATGGTAGGTGGTTGGATGGTCTGCCAATGGTGGTAGTAAAATTAGACACATCTAGGACATTTAATAGACTCTTGGACCGACACATGGATAATAGTAAAATGAAGGGTATGTAGTTTACTTTGATCTTAAAGTTGGATAAAAGGTTGGCATGAAATCATGGCCGAAGGGACTTGGGCTGAACTGTTCTGCATTCTGTGTTCTGTGTGGTAAACTGGGTAATAAGATCAGATCAGTGTAAAAGGGTATGGCATTCAGGAGGAGCTAGTGAACTGGATATAAAATTACTTGATGGTTGTAGACAGAGGGTGATGGGAGACATGTTGTTTATCTGACTGGAGACATGTGACCAGCGGTGAAGTGGGTCCACTGTTGTTTGTCATTTGGATAAATGGTTTGGATGGGAATATTGGTTTCCTGGTAAGTAATTGTTTTGTGTGACACTGAAATTGGTGGTAAAGTGTGCAGTGAAGAAAGTTATCTATGAAACAACAGGATGGACAGTACTGCTGGGATAGTGGGCTGAAGAATAGCAGATGGAGTTTAATTAGATAAATGTGAGGTGTTCCATTTTGGTGAAACAAACCAGGGTGGGACCTGTACAGTTCATGTTCGGGCCCTGGGTAGTGTTGTCAGTCAGAGACCCAGGGATGCAGGTACACAGTTCTTTGAAAGTGGTGTCACAGGTAGACAGGCTGGTGAAGCAGGAGTTTGGGATGGTTATCTTCATTGGGGAGAGCATTAAGAGTAAGAGTTGGGATGTCATGTTGTAACTGTAAAAGACATTGGGGCAGCCACCATTATAACATTGTTGATCAGTCGGAAGAACTCATCTAGTTCACTAACCTCCTGTTCCTATTGTGTCAATGAACCCTGACCGTGGCTCCCCTTCCCACAGCCCTCCTCCTGCTAGCAGACCCTTTGCAATCCATTAACATTTACTCCTAAAATACACTCATTTCAGGATTTTAAGTACTTTTTGGAGATCTTCTCAGCCTCATAATCTAGTATGATTCTTTTTGTTATGAGTAAGGGATCAGTGGGAATTTCTTGCTGAGGTTTTTACTATTTCAATCGAATGTCCTTTTGTTGAGTATTTTGAATTGTCCCTTCAAATGTTTTACACTGTTCATTGACAGGCACATATTTCAGTCTGTTTAGCCTATTTACCTTGGTCAGTTCTCCTCTCAAACTCATGTCATTGGCTATTTTTGTTTCTAGTTGTAGCTTATTCTTTCTGTGATTCACTTCAAAACTTTATATTTCTTTAAATTGCACTTTATTACAATTTCCCGAAGGATCTCTCCAGGTGAAATTACTCATTCACTAAGTTTCATTACACGGTCGCTTTGCGATAGTTATGTCCCTTAACAGTTGCACAATGTGTTTTTCAAAGAAACACTGAAAAAAAAATAACTGAACTCCTCTTCCAATATCAATGTTGACAGTGTGTTGTCCCAGATTATACAAATATTGAAGTTTTCCGAAATTATCACAATGCCTTTGTTAAAAAATTCCAATGAGTTCCTGTTTAATGCAGTGATGAGCAATGAAATGCTGTTCGTTGGCTAAAACTGTTCTGTTGTTTGTGTCCTTGGCAAGTAGTAGCCAGAATTTACATTCAGATTGACTCTACTTCATGATCTGAGACCAAATACTTTCTCTGTAATGCCTTTGTTATCGATTATTGTTAGCATTGCCCCTTTTGCCTGAGTTTGCACAAGATTACGAACCACTGAATATTTTTGTTCACCCTGTATCCATGTCTCCCTGGTGTCTAAATCTCTTTTATCTCTGTGTCACAAATCCATCGACCTTATTGCAGCAACTTTGTCCATTCAAAAAAATTATAATATTCTCTCTTCCACAATTTTCTGTCACAAATCTATTTGTTGATGTACAATTTTAGTTAAACTCTGTCCCATCCTGATCCTTTCTGCTTGTCTTCAGCCACATTCCCATGCTATTCCATTTGGATTTGGATTTGGATTTGAACCTTTTCCCTTTGGATTTGGAAAGCTCCTTTCACCTGCATTCTGTCTGTCAGTTTAATGCCCTGTCCATAAACCTACCGACATGATTGGCCAGGACACTGGTCCCAGCACAGTTCCAGGGGGACCATCCTAATAGACTTTTTTTAAAAATCAGGTTTGGGATGTGTGAGTCTCTGGCTGACCAGCCTTTCTTGCCCAGTCCCAGAAGCCCTTGAACTCAGTAACTTGCTCGGCCATTTCAGAGGGTAATTGAGAGGCAAACACTTTGCTGTGGGGCTGTCGTGCAGACCACGTGAGGATGGGCAGATGTCCTTCTCGAAAGGACAAGTGTTTGGATTTGTTGTACATCAGTAATGGTTTCATACTTATTTGTGGATTGTTAATTATTATTTTTAAAATTATTGATTTCAAATGTCTCCTTTTCAGATGGCGGGATTCAATCCTGCCTCCCCTGAACATTAACTGAGGTTTTGAACTCTGGCAGTGACCAGTGGGGTACCGCAGGGATCCGTGCTGGGACCGCAGCTTTTTACAATATATGTAAATGATATAGAAGATGGTATCAGCAATAACATTAGCAAATTTGCTGATGATACAAAGCTGGGTGGTAGGGTGAAATGTGATGAGGATGTTAGGAGATTACAGGGTTACCTGGACAAGTTAGGTGAGTGGGCAGATGCATGGCAGATGCAGTTTAATGTGGATAAATGTCTGGTTATCCAACAGTAATGGCAAGAACAGGAAGGCAGCTCACTACCTTAATGGTATCAAATTAGGTAAAGGGGCTGTTCAGAGAGATCTGGGTGTTCTTGTCCACCAGTCAATGAAGGCAAGCATGCATGTACAGCAGGTCGTGAAGAAGGCTAATAGCATGCTGGCCTTCATAACAAGAGGAATTGAGTATAGAAGCAAAGAGGTGCTTCTGCAACTGTACAGGGCCCTGGTGAGACCACACCTGGAGTACTGTGTACAGTTCTGGTCTCCAAATTTGAGCAAAGACATTCTGGCTATTGAGGGGTGCGGCGTAGGTTCACGAAGTCAATTCCTGGAATGGCAGGATTGCCTTACACGGAAAGACTGAAGCGACTGGGCTTGTATACCCTTGAGTTTAGAAGACTGAGAGGGGATCTGATTGAAACGTATAGGATTATGAAAAGATTGGACACTCTGGCAGGAGGAAACATATTTCCGCTGATGGGGGAGTGACGAACCAGAGGACACAACTTAAAAATACGCGGTAGACCATTTCGGAAAGAGATGAGGAGAAACTACTTCACCCAGAGAGTGGTGGCTGTGTGGAATGCTCTGCCCCAGAGGGCAGTGGAGGCCCAGAGTCTGGATTCATTTAAGAAAGAATTGGATAGAGCTCTTAAAGATAGTGGAGTCAAGGGTTATGGAGATAAGGCTGGAACAGGATACTGATTGGGAATGATCAGCCATGATCATATTGAATGGCGTTGCAGGCTCGAAGGGCTGAATGCCTACTCCTGCATCTATTGTCTATTGTCTATACATTCTCTCACAATAATACCACTAGGCCATTACTTCACCTGCTCACTGGGTGCTCATCCCTGAGCACTGATACCAGGGCATCATGAAGCTAAATCCATTCTTCCGACACAATTGTGTGATATTGACATCTTCCAGCAATCTGGGGCTATTACTTAATATCGCTCCATTTTCCAGATCTCGGTGGAACTCAGTGCCATTCTCCATATGTAACCCTCACTGCATCTGTTTCGTTTCCCATTCTGTTTATTTCTCTGTCTCCTGTAGGTACTCAGGAAAGTCCTGACTCAATAGCCTTCCCAGCTGCTGGGTGGGTCGTCCATCACCTCATTGAACGCAGTTGGTCTGCCAGAGAGAGACAAAGGGAAAGGAGATATGGAGCCTTCAATAAATCCTGTAGTGAGGTAAGGTCACCCACAGTGCACAGAGCAAAGAACAATGAGAGGGCTCCAAACATCTGTGAACACACCATGACATAGACACAGTGCTGGAGGGGAGCACAGTACATACACACACCCCAGGCTCAATCCCCACCCCAATGTAAGTTCTGTTATATTAAAACTCACTACTCTGCAACAGTATAACTATGGCATGTCTTGTGGTCCAGTGTCTTCAATAATTTTTAATTCCTATAACAGATCCTATCGCTGTAACCTCCTCCCTTCCCGATAGTCCCTCCATATATTTGAAATGTACTGCATTCCAGACTACCATCCCTATCCCTGAAACTTGGTTCAGTGTCTACAACATGCCTTATCTCGGTAGTGTCCTCCTCCAATAAGGAAAAAACAAGGACTTCAGATGCTGGAAACCAGTGTCTAGATTAGAGTGGTGCTGGAAAAGCACGGCAGGTCAGGCAGCATCCGAGGAACAGGAAAATCGGTGTTTCGGGCATAAGCCTTTCATCAGGAACAGAGGCCGGGAGCCTGCAGAGTGAGGAGATAAATGAGAGGGGGGTGGGGATAGGGAGAAAGTAGCATAGAGTACTATAGGTGAATGGGGTGAGGAAGGTGGTGATCGGTCAGATTTGAGGATGGGGGAAGGTAGCAAAGAGTACAATGGGTGAATGGGGGTGGGGATGGGGTGATAGGTCAGAGAGTAGGGTGGAATGGATAGGTGGGAAGGGAGATAGGCCATTAGGACAGGTCATGAGGGCGGTGCTGAGCTGGAAGGTTGGAGGTGGGGTGAGATGGGGGAAGGGGAAATGAGGAAACTGGTGAAATCCACATTGATGCCCTGGGGTTGAAGTGTTCCGAGGCGGAAGGTGAGGCGTTCTTCCTCCAGGCATCGGGTGGCGAGGAAGTGGCAGTGGAGGAAGCCCAGGACCTGCATGTCCTCGGCAGAGTGGGAGGGGGAGTTGAAATGTTGGGTCACAGGGCGGTGGGGTTGATTGGTGCGGGTGTACCAGAGATGTTCCCGAAAGTGCTCTGCTAGGAGGTGCCCAGTCTCCCCAATGTAGACGAGACCGCATCGGGAGCAACGGATACAATAAATGATATTGGTGGATGTGCAGGTAAAACTTTGGATGTGGAAGGCTCCTTTGGGGCCTTGGATGGTGGTGAGGGGGGAGGTGTGGGTGCAGGTTTTGCAATTCCTGCAGTGGCAGGAGAAGGTGCTAGGAAGGGAGGGTGGGTTTTTGGGGGGCGTTGAACCGACCAGGTTGTCACGGAGGGAATGATCTTTGTGGAAAGTGGAGAGGGGTGGGGAGGGAAATATATCCCTGGTAGCGGGGTCCGTTTGGAGGGGGCGGAAATTGCGGCGGATGATTTGGTGTATGCAAAGGTTGGTAGGGTGGAAGGTGAGCACCAGGGGCGTTCTGTCCTTGTTATGGTTGGAGGGGTGGGGTTGAAGGCGGAGGTGCGGGATGTGGAGGAGATGCGTTGGAAGGCATCTTTTACCACGTGGGAAAGGAAATTCCAATCTCTAAAGAAGGAGGCTATCTGGTGTGTTCTGTGGTGGAACTGGCCCACCTGGGAGCAGGTACGGCAGAGGCGGAGGAATTGGAAATAGAGGTTCGGAATTTTGCAGGCGGTAGGGTGGGAAGATATGTAATCGAGGTAGCTGTGGGAGTCGGTAGGTTTGTAAAAAATGTCGGTGTCTAATCAGTTGTCATTAATGGGGATTGAGAGGTCCAGGAAGGGGAGGGAGGTGTCAGAGATGGTCCAGGTAAATTTAAGGTCAGGGTGTAATGTGTTGGTGAAGTTGATGAATTGCTCAAACTCCTCGAGGGAGCACGAGGTGGTGCCAATGCAGTCATCAGTGTTGCGGAGGAAGACTTGGGGAGTGGTGCCATTGTAACTACGGAAGATGGACTGTTCTATGTAGCCAACAAAGAGACAGGCAGAGCTCGGGCCCATATGGGTACCCATGGCTACCCCTTTGGTCTGGAGGACGTGAGAGGATTTGAAGGAAAAATTGTTAAGGGTGAGGACAAGTTCAGCCAAACGAATGAGAGTGTCGGTGGAAGGGTACTGTTGTGGACGTCGGGAGATGAAGAAACGGAGGGCTTGGAGGTCCTGGTCATGGTGGATGGAGGTGTCAAGGGATTAGATATCCATTGTGAAGATGAGGCATCGGGGGCCAAGGAAACGGAAGCCTTGGAGGAGTGGAGGGTGTGAGTGGTATCTCGAACGAAAGTCGGTAGTTCCTGGACTGGGGGAATAGGACAATGTCGAGGTAGGCAGACATGAGTTCGGTGGGGTAGGAGCATGCTGAGACAATGGGTCGGCCAGGGTGGTCAGGCTTGTGGATCTTGGGAAGGAGGTAGAACCGGACATTGGGGGATCCCGGACAATGAGGTTGGAAGCTGTCAGTGGGAGATCTCCTCCTGAGGTGATGAGGTTCTGTATGCTTTGGAAGATGACGGTTTGGTGATGGGAGGTGGGTCATGGTGAGGGGGTGGTAGGAGGAGGTGTCTTTGAGTTGGCATCATGGCTTCAGCGGTGTCGAGGTCAGTGCACCAGACTACCACTGCACCCCCTTTATCTGCTGGTTTGATGGTGAGGTCGGTATTGGAACAGAGGAAGTGGAGGGCTGCACGTTGTCAGAGGTTGGAGTGGGGGAGGGGGTAGATAGGTTGAGGCAGTTAGTGTCTCGGTGGAAGTTGGAAATGAAGAAATCGAAGACAGGTAATAGGCCAGCTCGGGGTATCCAGGTAGATGGAGTGTATTGGAGTCCGGCAAACGGGGTCCTCAGAAAATAGACGGGAGTCTTCATTGTAAAAGTAAGCTCTGAGGCAGAGGTGGTGGAAGAAGTGTTCGATGTCACAGCGTGTATTAAATTAATTGATGTGTGGACGGAGGGGGATAAAGGTGAGGCCTTTGCTGAGGACCGATCATTCGTCCTCAGTGAGGGGGAGGTCAGGGGGATGGTGAAAACTCGGCAGGTCTGGGAGCTGGAACCAAGCGTCAGTGTGGAGCTGGGGGAGACGACGGAGCCTGTAACTGGAGTGGGTGTGGTGTTAGGGGGAATGGGGATGGAGTCATGAGCAGGGGTGGTGTTCCCCTCAGGGTTCTGGGGGCAGGGATGGTGACGGTGGGACCTGGGTGTGGTGTCAGCAGAATGCAGGTGAGTGGCTTTGGTGGGGGCGGAAGTGGTGGCAAACACGGCAGTGTGGGGGGCGTGGAAGTCGCTGAGTGTGTGACATCAGCGATGATGTGGGGGTGGAAGTGATATCACTTGTGGTGTATGAGGAATTGTGAGGGACTGAAATTGCATTTACTTTATTTTAACCAATAATTTCCTGTCACAAATCTGTTTGACAATGTCGTATTTTAATTAAACTCAGTCCCTTATTGTTTCTTTCTTTTGGTCTTTATTCACATCTCCATGGTGTTCCAATATTTCAACCTTTCTCTTTGGACTTGGGAATTTCCATTCACCTCAGACCTGTCCCCCTCCTCATCTGTGTCCAATTATAGCACACTGCATAATCCTGGTACCAGAGGAGCCTATCCCAATAAAATAGCTCAGTCCTCCCTGAGTACTGGTAGCAGTGCTCACTGGTCAGAACCACTTCTGATGATACCATTGTGTGATCCTGACACCTTCCAGCACACGGCTGATATCACACTGTCTCTCTCCATGTGGTATCTCACACTGTGTGGGTCTAATTGCTGCCTCTGTCAGTGTCTCTTGCTCTTGCAGCTACTCCAGATCCTGAGCCAACAGCATTCTCCACTCCAGAGGGAAGCAACTGCACAGGCCATGGATGGAGACTGGGAATTTCCAGTTCACTGTGGGACTCAGTGCCATTCTCCATGTGTACCCTTCATTTCAGCAGTGTAATTTACCATTCTGTCTATTTCTTTGCCTCCTGTAGGTATTCCTGATATCCCTGACTCAGCAGAATTCCCAATATCTGTCTCATCCATCAACACATTGAAAACAGTTGGTCAGCCAGAGAGAGATGGAGAGTGAGATCTGGAGCCTTCAGTAAATCGTGCAGCCGATAAGATCACTCACAGTAAACAGCACAGGGAGGAGTTAGTGGACTTTATTTCAGACCCTGAGGGCATGATGTCGGAACAATGCTGGGCAAGGAACATGAGAAAATTCTCAGGCTTCATTATCACCATCTTGTCTGTAAATTCATCTGTTCCACAGAACCTTCCCTATGTCTGTCAGTTCCTCCATTGTCTGTTTCACCGATACCACTTCCTGTATGGAATGAGCTGCCAGAGGATGTGATGGAGGCTGGTACAATTGCAACATTTAAGAGGCATTTGGATGGGTATATGAATAGGAAGGAATTGAAGGGATATGGGCCAGGTGCTCTCTATCAGCCCCTACAATCCTGCTTATCCCTGTAAGCTCCTCATATCAGTACAACTCTCCAAGTTTCTGCCTTTGCCTTTAGTGCCGGGTTCTGTCACATCTCTCCTTAACTGAAGAAAAACAACTCTTCAGTTCCTTAAGCCATCCTGTTCAGTGTAGTCCTTTCCAGACCTGAAAAACCTCCCTGGCTTTGTGAATTTTTTGAACTCCGACTACCTTCATGATCTCTGTAACCTTCCCGTCACGACAACAAAAAAGCTCTGTACCTTAGTAACCTCCTCCAGCTGTTAGACTCCTCCTTGTCTCTGGGCACAAAGCAGAATGACCCTGCCTCTCTCATAAATTAGTTTCTGCATTTCAAATGATGACTATGAACTCTTCCTGTCTCTAAAACGCACTCAGTCTTTGTAAACTCTGCTGGTCCCGATTGATGGAATTTCCTTCGGTAACGACAAAGCTTTATACCTTTAACCACCTCCAGACACGACCACACAGTTTATTTCTAAAACCTCTGAGTGATAGAGTCATAAAGATGTACAAGTTGGAAACTGACCCTTTGGTCCAACCCATCCATGCCGACCAGATGTCCAAATTCAATCTCGTCCCACCTGCCAGCACCTGGCCCATATCCCTTCAAATCCTTCCTTTTCATATACCCATCCAAATGCCTCTTAAATGTTGCAATTGTACCAGCCTCGATCACATCCTCTGGCAGCTCATTTCATACAGGAACCACCCTGTGTAAAAGTTGCCCCTTGGGTCTCTTTTATATCTTTCCCCTCTCACCATAAACCTATGCCCTCTATTTCTGGACTCCCCGACCCCAAGGGAAAAGACTTTGTCTATTTACCCTATCTATACCCCTCATAATTTTGTAAACCTCTGTAAGGTCACCCCTCAGCCTCCGACGCTCCAGTGAAAATAGCCCCGGCCTGTTCAGCCTCTCCCTGTAGCTCATATCCTCAAACCCTGGCAACATCCTTGTAAATCTTTTCTGAACCATTTCAAGTTTTACAAACCTTTCCGATAGGAAGTCTACCAAAATTCCATGCAATATTCCAACAGTGGCCGAATCAAAGTCCTGTACAGCGCAACATGACCTCCCAACTCTTGTACTCAACACTCTGACCAATAAAGGAAAGCATACCAAATGCCGCCTTCACTATCCTGACTACCTGCGACTCCTCATTCAAGGAACTATGAACCCACACTCCAAGGTATCTTTGTTCAGCCACACACCCTAGGACCTTACCATTAAGTGTATAAGTCCTGCTAAGATTTGCTTTCCCAAAATGCAGCACCTCTCATTTATCTGAACTTAACTCCATCTGCGAGCTCTCAGCCCATTGGCTCAGCTGGTTCAGATCCTGTTGTAATCTGAGGGAACATTCTTCGCTGTCCACTCCACCTCCTCCAATTTTGGTGTTATCTGCAAACTTACTAACTGCACGTCTTCTGCTTACATCCAAATCATTTATGTAAATGACAAAAAGTAGAGGACCCAGCAACGATCCTTGTGGCATTCCACTGGTCACAGGCTCCAGTCTGAAAAACAACCCTCTTCCTCCACCCTCTGTCTTTTACCTTTGAGCCAGCTCTGTCTCCAAATGGCTAGATCTCCCTGTATTCCATGAGATCTAACCTGGCTAATCAGTCTCCCATGGGGAACCTTGTGGAACGCCTTACTGAAGTCCATATAGATTACATCTATCACTCTGCCCTCCTCAATCTTCTTTGTTACTTCTTCAAAAAACTCAATCAAGTTTATGAGACATGATTTCCCATGCACAAAGCCATGTTGACTACCCCTAATCAGTCCTTGCCTTTCCAAATACATGTACATCCTGTCCCTCAGGATTCCCTCCAACAACTTTCCCACCGCCGAGGTCAGGTTCACCGGTCTGTCGTTCCCTGGCTTGTCTTTACAACCCTTCTTAAACAGTGGCACCACTTTTGCCAACTCCAGTCTTCTGGCATCTCACCTGTGACTATTGATGATACAAATATCTCAGCAAGAGATCCAGCAATCACTTCTCTAGCTTCCCACAGAGTTCTCAGGTACACCTGATCAGTTCCTGGGGATTTGTTCACCTTTAACCATTTCAAGACATCCAGCACTTCCTCCTCTGTAATCTGGACGTTTTGCAAGATGTCACCATCTCTTTCTCTACAGTCTAAATATTCCATATGCTTTTCCACGGTAAATACTGATGCAGAATATTCATTTAGTATCTCCCCCATTTTCTGTGGCTCCACAAAAAGGCCGCCTTGCTGATCTTTGTGGGGCCCTATTCTCTCCCTAGTTACCCTTTTTTCCTTAATATAGTTTTAAAAAACCCTTTGGATTCTCCTTAATTCTATTTGTCAGACCTATCTCATGTCCGCGTTTGCCCTTCTGATTTCCCTCTTAAGAATACTCCTACTTCCTTTATACTCTTCTAAGGATTCACTTGATCTATCCTGTCTATACCTGACATATGCTTCCTTCTTTTTCTGAACCAAACACTCAATTTCTTTAGTAATCCAGGATTCCCTATACTTACCAGCCTTCACTTTCACCCTGACGGGAATATACTTTCTGTGGACTCTTGTTATCTCATTTCTGAAGGCTTCCCATTCTCCAGCCATCCCTTTACCTTCGAACATCTGCCGCCAATCGGCTTTCAAAAGTTCTTGCTTAATACCGTCAAAATTGGCCTTTCTCCAATTTAGAACGTCAACTTTTAGATCTGGTCTATCCTTTTCCATCACTATTTTAAAACAAATAGAATGATGGTCGCTGGCCCCAAATTGCTCCTCCACTGACACCTCAGTCACCAGCCCTGCCTTATTTGCCAAGAGTAGGTCAAGTTTTGCACCTTTTCTAGTAGGTATATCCACATACTGAATCAGAAAATTGTTTTCTACACACTTAAAAAAAATCCTCTCCATCTAAACTTTTAACACTATGGCAGTCCCAGCCGATGTTTGGAAAGTTAAAATCCCCGACCAAAGCTACCGTATTACTCTTACAGATAGCTGAGATCTCCTTACAAGTTTGTTTGGCAATTTCCCTTTGACTGTTGGAGGGTCTGTAATACAATCCTAATAAGGTGATCATCCCTTTTTATTTCTCAGTTCCACCCAAATAACTTCCCTGGATGTATTTCTGGGAATATCCTACCTCAGCTCAGCTGTAATGCTATCCCTTATCAAAAATACCACTCCCCCTCCTCTCTTGCCTCCCTTTCTATCCTTCCTGTAGCATTTGTATCCTGGAACATTAAGCTGCCAGTCCTGCCCATCCCTGAGCCATGTTTCTGCAATTGCAATGCGATCCCAGTCCCATGTTCCTAACCATGCCCTGAGTTAAGCTGCCTTCCCTGTTAGGCCCCTTGCATTGAAATAAATGCAGCTTAATTTATTAATCCTACCTTGTCCCTGCCTGTCCGTACTGTCTGGCTCACTTCTGTTCTCAGCTGTACCCATCTCAGATCAGGTTCCCAAAATCTTCCCTCTGATTGTTACCACGTCCCATCCCTGCATTCCTCAAAATCCCTGTAAAGTCCTCCCATTATTAAAACCCACCCTGTATCTGTCAGCTGTTCCATCTTGCACAACCTTCCCTATCACTGTAAGACAGCACCGCCCGTCCCAGTTACTACAGCCCTCTGCATCACTAAATGCCAGTAGTCACTGTGCATCTCTATAAACTTACTATCTATATAACCTCCTTCAGTCCCCACAGCCCTCCCTGTCTCCATAAAATCCTTCAGTCCCCACAACTCTTCCTATCTATGTTACCTGAATCATTCCCCACAAACCTCCCTAACTCCATAACCTCCAAAATGCCCCACGACCCTCCCTATCTCCATAATCTCATCCTGACCCGATGACCCTCCCGTTCAAAGTAACCTTCAGTCCCCATGATCCTCCTGATCTGTGCAACCTCCTTCGGGCCCAACAGCCCTGCAGATCTCTTTGGCCCCTTTCAGGCCCCACAACACTCCCTATCTCCATAATGTTCTTCAGTCACCACTGCAATCTCTATGTCCAAAATCTAATACAGTCCCCACATCACTCCCTCCTTAATTCCAAAGCCTGTATTACCTGTTGAAACTATAAGCTACCTTTTTCAGACTGAGAACCAAGAATTCCCATCACCATTTCTGCTGCCAGTCTGAAACCAAAGAGTGTCAGCCTGACAGTAGGTCGGGAGCTGAAACATGTTTGAAATGATATATCAATATTCCATAACTGGACCCTTAGAAACACATTTAATAAAAAGACAATGTGGATTTGAGCCCGTTGGATTGTATTTTTTTTGGTGTGAGTATAAATGGCAGAGTAGATACGGGTGAAGGAGTGGCTGTAGTGAGGATACGGTGTATTTGAATTATCAGAAACCTTTACACAAGTTTCAATAAGGGCTAAAGAGTAACTTGGTAGAGAATAGGGCACCTTAACTGTCAGGAGGTGGGTGAAATATTGGACAAGATAGTGTTGTCAGAAGTTACTGTGGAGAAAGACATGGAAGCTCGGGATCTTGGGGAAATAAAGAGTGATGTGTTGGAAAGAATCCTCAACAGAGAAGAGAAAGTGTTGGAGTCTTAAAACAAATAAAGGTCGATCAATCCTCAGTAGCTCATTATGTCTATCCTAGAATATTGTGGGAAGCCAGGGAGGAGATTGCAGTGTCCCTAACAGAGATAATTCTATTATCCACAGACACAATGAGTTATCGGAAGACTGGAACGTGGCTAATGTTATTCCATCACTTAAGGGTTGCAGGGAAAAGCCAGGAAATTACAGTCCCGTGAGCCAGTGCTGGGGAAGTTGTTGGAGGAGATTCTGAGAGAAAGGAACTACATATATTTGGAAAGGCAAGGGCTGATTAGAGATAGTCAGCATGGCTTTGTGAGTGGGAAACCGTGTTTCACAAGCCGGATTGATTATTCGAGGGGTTGGCCAAGAGATAGGTGAAGGCAGAGCAATCACCGTTGTCTACATGAGCTTCAGTAAAGCATTTGACAAGGTTCCAAGCGAAGTAGAACATCTAGTCAAGAGGAAGAAGGAAGCTAACCTAAGGTTGAGGAACCAAGGATCAGAAGCAGGGCTCTGGAGAGTTACATGGGGCAGCACGGTGACTCAGTGGTTAGTACTGCTGCCTCAAAGCACCAGGGACGCGATTTTGATTCCAGCCCCAGGCAATTGTCTGTGTGGAGTTTGCGCATTCTCCCCATGTCTGTGTGAGTTTCCAATAGGTGCTCAGGTTTCCAAAGCCCAAAGATGTTCAGGTTTGGTGAATCAGCCATGAGTTTTTCAAGAAAGGGAATCGAGATAATCCTGGGAATCACAGGCCTCTCAGTCTTCTCTCTGTGATGTGCAGATTATTGGAGAGGACTCTGAGAGACGGGATTTGTGATTCCTTGGAAAACCATAGTTTGAGTAGAGGAAGTCATCCTGGCTTTGTAAAGGACAGGTCATGCCTCACAAATCTTATTGAATCCTTTGAGAATGTGACAAAACACATTTATGGCTCATTGAGAAAGTGCGGAGCATGGGATACAGGGAAACCTGCCGGTCTGGATTCAGAATTCCTGGCCCATAGAAGACAGAGGGTGATGACAGATGGAAATTATTCAGCCTGGAGCTCAGTGACCAGTGGTTTTCTCAGAGAGAGGTTACAGGACCTCTGCTCGTTGTGATTTTATGAATGACTTGGATGTGTGAGTGGAAGAGTGGGTTAGTAAGTTTGCCAATGACATGAAGGTTGGTGGAGTAGTGAAGAGTGTGGAGGACTGTTGTAGGTAGCAATGGGACATTGACAGGATGTAGAGCTGGGCTTAGAAGTGGTAGATGGAGTCAAATCAGGAAAAGTGTGAAGTGATTCATTTTGGAAGGTGAGACTTGAATGCAGAATACAGGGATAAAGGCAGAATACTGAATAGTGTGGAGGAACAGATGGATCTTGGATTTCATGACCTGAGATCCATCAAATTTGCCACCCAAGCTGATAATGTTGTTAAGAAGGAATATGTTGTATTCGCTTTCATTCGCTGGGGGATTGAGTTTTAAAGCGTGAGGTTATGCTCCAGCTCTATGCAGCCCTGTTGAGATCCCATTTAGAATATTGTGTTCAGGTTTCGTCCCTTCATTTCAGGAAGGATATGGAAGCTTTAGAGAGGGTAAAGTGGAGATTTACCAGGATGCTGCCTGTACTGGAGGGCATGTCTTATGAGGAAAGGTTGAGGGAGCTAAGGCTTTTCTCATTGGAGTGAAGAAGGGTGAGGGGTGACTTGAAAGAGGTGAACAAGATGGTGTGAGGCATAGATAGAGTAAACAGTGAGAGACCTCTTTATTCCATGGCATACATGGTACCAGGGGCATAATTTGAGGGTGATTGGAGGATGGGTAAGGGGAGAATTCAGATGTAGGTGCTTTACACAGAGAGTGGTGGGTGGGTGGAACGGGACATTTTAACAGACTCTTGGGTAGGCACATGGATGATAGCAAAATGAAGGGTATGTAGGTTAGTTTGATCTTACAGTCGGGTAAAAGATGGGCATTGCATCGTGGCCGAAGGGTCTTGTGCTGTACTGTTTTGTGTTCTACGATCTGTATGGTAAACTGGGTAATATGTTCAGATCAATGCAGAAGGACATGGCATTCAGGTGGAGCTAGTCAACTGGATACAAAATTGGCTTGATGGTATGAGACAGAGGGTGATGGAAGACATGTTGTCTTTCTGACTGTAGACATGTCACCAGCGGTGGAGTGGGTCCACTGTTGTTTGTCATTTGGATAAATGGTTTGGATGGGAATATTGGTTTTGTGGTAAGTAAGCTTCTTGGGCGACACTGAAACATGTGGCAAAGTGGACAGTGAAGAAGGTTATCTGTGATACAACAGGATGAACAGTACTGCTGGGATAGTGGGCTGAAGAATAGCAGATGGAGTTTAATTAGATAAATGTGAAGTGTTCCATTTTGGTGAAACAAACCAGGGTGGGACTTGTCCAGTTAATGTTTGGGCCCTGGGTAGTGTTGTCAGTCAGAGACCCAGGAATGCAGGTAGACAGCTCTTTGAAAGTGGTGTCACAGGTAGACAGGTTGGTGAAGCAGGCGTTTGGGATGGTTACCTTCATTGGGCAGACCATTAAGAGTAAAAGTTGGGACATCATGTTGTGGCTGTCCAGGACATTGGTGAGGCCACCATATAAGCATTGTTGACCACTAGGAAGTACTCATCTGGTTCACTTACGTCCTTGAGAGAAGAACATCTGACATTCTAACATGGTCTGGCCTGGACGTGACACCAGACCCACAGCAATATGATTGACTCTGTGCTATACTCTGGGTAATTAGCAGTGGGGCAAAGAATGCTGGTCCAATCAGTGACACCCTCATCCCATGAATGAATAAATAAAAATGCCTATGTCCCTCCCTACCTCTGCAAACAGCTCCAGCGGCAGCAATCCGTACCTGCTTTGGAACACCATTCAGGCCCTGACCCTTCTCTGTGACACTCTCACCACCTCCAGCACCTTCAGCTCTCCCAGTTCCTTTTGTGACATAAAACCTTGACAATTATTCCCTCTTCCATCTGACCTCTTCCTGACCCTTTGCAGACCCTTTGCAATCCCTTTAAAACTTACTCCTTAAACGTGCTCTCACTTCAGGATTTTAAGTTCTTTTTGGTGATCCTCTAAACCCGATAATCTAATATCATCCTTTTTACTTGAGTGAGGGACCGATGAGGATTTCTTGCTGAGGATTTTTCTGTTTCAATGGAATGTCCTTTTGTTGATGTTTTACACTGCTCCTTCAAATGTTTTCCACTGTTCATTGACAGGCACATATTTCAGTCTGTTTAGCCTGTTTACCTTGGTCAGTTCTCCTCTCAAACTCATGTGATTGGTTATTTTTGTTTCTAGTTGTAGCTTGTCCTTTCAGTGATTCACTTTAAAGCTTTATATTTCTTTAAACTGCACTTTATCACAATTTCCATGAGGATCTCTCCAGGTGACATGACTCATTCACTCAGTTTCATCACACAATGGTCGCTCTGAGACAGTTATGTCCCTAGCCAGTTGCACAATTTGTTATTCAAAGAAACACTGAAATTTTATTTCTGAACTCCTCTTCCAATATTCCTGTTGTCAGTGTGACTGTCCCAGATTATGGGAATATTGAAATTTCCCTAATTATCACAATGTGTTTGTTTAAAAATTCCAATGAGTTCCTGTGTAATGCAGTGATGAGCAATGGAATGCTGTTCGGTGGCTAAAACTGTTCTGCTGCTTGTGTCCTTGACAAGTAGTAGCCAGAATGTACATTCAGACTGCCTCTACTTCATGATCTCAGACCAAATGCTTTCTCTGTGATGTCTTTCTTACCCATTATTGTTAGTGTTACCCATTTTGCCTGAGTTTGCACAAGGTTGTGATCCATTGAATATTTATGTCCACCTTTTGTTCGCACTGTAACCACGTCTCTCTGGTGTCTAAATCTTTTTTTTATCTCAGTGTCAGAAATCCATCTACCTTATTGATAAGACTTCGTCCATTTTAAAAAAAATCACAATTTACTCTTTCCCACAATTTCCTGTCACAAACCTATTCACTGATGTACAGTTTTAGTTAAACTCTGTCCCCATTTTGTTCCTTTCAGCCACATTCTCATGTTGCTCCATTACTTCACCTTTTCTCTTTGTATTTGGAAAGCTCCTTTCACCTGGACCCTGTCCCAGCATCCTCTCTGTCAGTTTGAAGCCCTATCCATAAACCTGCCCAAATGTCTTTTCCATGCTGTAATTGTTCTTGTTTCTCCCATGTGCCTGAGGCAGTCTGTTCCATCTATACACCATCCTCTGTGGATAATGATCCCTCTCAGCTCCCTCTTTAAATCCTTGATCTCTCTCACCTCCTGTTTATACCCTCTAGTTTTGGACTCACCTACCCTTGGTTATTCACTATTCTTAGGGTCACCCGTGGCCTCCTCTGCCCAAGGGAAATATTTAGGACAATGTTACAAATATCTCCAACGTATGTAACAAAGTGCTGGCCAATGTTGGCAAATGTGCCAAATGTCGCTTTCCTCACCCTGTCCACCTGTGATGCCACTTCCGAGGAACAATGTAACTTGCATCCCCTGGTCTCTCTCTCTCTCTCTCTCTCTGTTCAACAACCCTGGCCAGACTCCTTCCATTAACCGTGTTAGTCCTCACTGGTGTGTCTTAACAAACTCCAACACCTGAATTAAACTCCATCTTTCATTCCTTTGTCCACTGGCCCAGTTGGTCAAGATCCCCTTTGATAACCGTATTTACTGCCCACTACACCATTCATTTGATCATCAACAAACGTTTGCACAATCACTCCTATATTTTCAACCAAATTGTTTATGTAGATGATGCAAATCAGTGGACCCAGCCCTGATCCTTTCTTCAATAATGGAATCAAACCATATTCTTGTCATAGAGCCATACAGCATGGAAACTGACCCTTCAGTTGATACCCACCATAATTTAAAACTAAACTCTTCCCAGCTGCCTGTTGCTGGCCCATATCACTCCAACCCTTCCCTATTCATCTGTTTATCCAAATATCTTTTAAACGTTGTAATTGTACCCACATCAAACCCTTTCTCAGGAAGTTCATTCCACACTCAAACCACCCTCTGTGTAGCAAATTGCCCATATCTTTTTTTTGAACATCTCTCTCCTCTAACCTTAAAAATGTGGCCCCTCCTCTTGAGACTCCCCCATTCTGAGGACAAGGCAACTACCATAAAATTGATCGATAAATCATTTTTTTCATAAACCTTTATAGCATCATGTCTCAACCTCCAAGCTCCAGTGAAAAAAGACTCAGCCTATCCAACCATTTTTTCCGAACTCAAGCCTTCCATACCCAGCAATATCCTGGTAAATCTCTTCTGAATGCCCTGCAGCTTAATAATATCTTCCCTGTTAACTGGGCGACCAGAACTGTACAGAGTATTGCAGAACAGGCCTCGCAAATGTCTGTACAATCTCAACATGACGTCCCAAATCCTCCACTCAATGAACTGAGCAATAGTCAGGCATGCAAAGCACTGTCTCTTCCATCCTGTGATGCAAGCTTCAAGAATTATGTACCCGAACCCGGAGGACCCTCTGCTCTAAAACACTAACCGAGGCCCGAACATTAATTGTATAAGCTCTACCCTTGTTTGTTTTACAAAATGCATTATGTCGTATTTATTTAGATTGAATTCCGTCTCTAGTTTTTCAGCCCATTCACTCCCTCCATCAAGATCCCTTTGTAATCTCAGAAAACATCCTTCACTGTCCATGATGCCACCCTCCAGCCTGCCAGCCCATCACACATGGCTGTCAGTAGTACACATGCCTTTGCTCGGGCCTCCACAATTTCTTCCCTAGCATCCCACAGTGTCCTGTGATACACTTAATCAGGTGCTGGGACTTGCCATACCTTTGTGTTTTAAAACCCACTCCTGCACCACCTCTTTTATAACATGCACTCTTTTCAAGTCATAGAGATATACAGCATAGAAACAGACCCTTCGGTCCCCAACTCGTCCAGGCTTACCAGAAGATCTAAATAAATCCATTCCCTTTTACAGCATTTGGCCCACATACGTCTACACCCTTACTATCCAGATGCCCATCCAGATACAATTACCACATTTAAAAGCTATCACTCTCCATTACTTTCTCTCTCAGCTCATTCCATACACACATCACCATGTGTGTGAAGAAGCTGTCCCTTCAGTCCCTCTGTAAACCATTCACCTCTAACTTAAACTTATGCCCTCTCGCTTTGGACTCCCCAACTTCTGGGAAAAGGCCTTGAATGTTTACCCTATCCATGCCCCTCATAAACCTCTGTAACGTCATCCCTCAGTCTCCGATTCTCCAGTGATAGTAACCCCAGCTTATTCAGCAACAACCCGGGCAATATCTTGTTAATCTTTTCTGAGCCCTTTCAAGTTTCACAACATCCTCCCTGTAGCAGAGAGACTGTAATTGCGGAGTACTCCAATTGTGGTCTAATGTATTACTCTTGTCCCCGAGTTCCCCAGTCTTTGTCCACAGTAATTTCTGACGTGAAAAAATTGTTTAGGATCTAAGCAAATATCCTGAAGTTCCACACATCGATTGCCACATTGATCTTTAATGGACACTATTTTGTCCTTAGTTACTTATGCATTCTTAACATACTGATACAATCACTTTTGGATTCCCCTTTCCTTCTCTGCTGAGGCTATTTCATTTAGCCTTTCTCCATTCCTGTTTTCTACTCAAAGTGTAGTCCTACAGCCCCTGTATATCCTCAGGGATTCCCTTGATCCAGCTGGCTATTCCTGACATATGCCCCCTTTCCCTTGACCAGACCCTCAATAGACAGCCAGTGTTTCCGAATGCTGTCAGCATTGACCTGCACACAAACAGGAAAATGCTGGCGCTGATCGATCAGTTTATCTCACTTTTAAAATATTCTCACTTGCCAAACTTCCCTTTCCCTGTAAATAATTCCCTTCCCCAATCACATTTTGTAAGTTCCTGACTAATACAATCAAGATTGGTCAGGCTCCATTTTATAACTTGCACTTGTGGACCAGGCCTGTCCTTTTCCAAAGCTGTATTCAAACTACTAGAACTGTGGTCACTTTGGCAAAATGTTTTCCCACTCACATCTCAGTCCCTTTCCCTACCTTAATTCCCAAGGGGAGGTCAGGTTTTGCCCCTTTCTCTTTTCAGGCCATTTACATATTGATTGGGAGTTTTCTGCAACACAATTACCAAACTCCTCCCTTGCAAACACTGAACACTGGCAGTCCCAGTCTAGGTTTGGAAAGTTCATAAACTGTACCATAACAGCCCTCTTATTATGGTTGATATTTAAGATGTCCCGGCATATTTGTTCCTCAGTCTGCCACAGATTATTCGGGGTCAGCAGTCCGATCGTATCAAAGTGATGACCCATTCTTACTTCTCTGTTCCACTAACATAGCTTCACTGGGCGATCCCACAGGAATATCCTCTCTAAGTACTGCTGTGATGCTTCATGCAATCAAAACCCACCACCACACGTCGTCTCTTGCCTCCCCTTCCTGTAGCATCTCTACCTTGAAACAATGAACTGCCAGTCCTGCCCCTCACTCAGCTGTATTTCTGTAATAACTATAATATCCCAGTCCCATGTTCCAATCCATGCCCTGAGTTCATCTTCCTTAGCTGTCTGGCCCCTTGCATTGAAATAAATCCAGTTTAATCATCAGTTTTCCCCCATTCCCTGCTATGTTCATGCCTGCCTTGTCGACTGAAATTGCTGTCTTTAACTCGTGTACCAACCTCAATATTCTTACTGCCCTTACGTTTATTTAAGGTCCAACACCCTGCCAGACCAGGTTATATCCTCTCAAGCAGCTCTAGCAATTCACCCCACCAGGATATGAGTCCATCTCCCGCTCCCAGTTGAGATGCCTTTCCCACCCTGTGAACCTGTTCTGACACCTTCAGGGATCTATGGACTTGTCCACCAAGGTCCCTGTATTCCTCAGTACTCCGCAAGGACCTACCGTTTATTATGTCTGTCCTTCGCTTATCGTACCTCCCACAGAGTATTCCCTCACTTCAATCAGAACTAAACTCTGCTTAGATTATCATCCGATCGACATCGGACAGCAGACAGAGACCATCCTCCTCGCTGTGAACAACGCCCTCACCTTTCATGTCATCTGCAAACCGACTAATGATACCTTCTGCTTTCACATCCGAGTTATTAATGTTCAATTGTTCCTGCACAGTTCCCTGTGGTACACCTGGTGGTGAAAGTATTCTATCCACCAATTTTCCATCCAATTTGCCAACTTGCCTTGGAACCCAGTCCTTTTGAACCAGCCTTCCATGTTGGATCTTGTTTAAGGACTTAGTCAAGTCCATGTAAACCACATCATCTGCACTGCCTTCATCAATATACTTAAGTATCATTTCAAAAAAACTGAACTGAATTCCTCAGACAGTATCTTCCTCTTTCAAATCCGTGATGACTAAACCGAGTTGATCCTTACCTTTGCAAGTGTCGATTCATCCTCAGAATTGTTTCCAATAATTTCCCTCCCCCTGCTGTCAGACTATCTGCTCTGTAATTACCTGGCCTATCACTGCTGCCCTTCTTGAACAAAAGAACGACATTAGCGATCCTCCAATCATTCAGCCCTTCACCTGTGTCCAGCAAAGTATTATATTTATCCACCAGGGCCCAACAATCTCTGGGAAATTAGCATTGGGTCAAAGAATGCTGGTCCAGGCAGTGACACCCACATCCCATGAATGAATATATAAAAATACATATGTCCCTCCTACCTCTGCAAACCCCTCCAGCTGCAGCAATTCGTACTGGCTTTGTAACACCATTCAGGCCCTGACCACTCTCTGTAACACTCTCACCACCTCCAGCACCTTCACCTCTCCATGTTCGTATCATGTCAATAAACCCTGACAACGATTCCCCTTCCCATTGCCCTCCTCCTGCGAGCAGACCCATTGCAACCATTTAAAACTTACTCTAAAACTCTCTCTCACTTCAGGATTTTAAGTATTTTGTGGTGATCTTCTCAGCCTCAAAATCTAATACGATCCAGTTTGTCCTGAGTGAGGCACCGGTGGGGATTTCTTGCTGAGTTTTTGTCTGTTTCAGTGGAATGTCCTTTTGTTGCGTATTTTAAATGTTTTCCACTGTTCATTTACAGGCACATACTTCAGTCTGTTTAGCCTGTTTATCTTGGTCAGTTCTCCTCTCCAACTCATGTAATTGGTTATTTTTGTTTCTATTTGTAGCTTGTCCTTTCTGTGATTCACTTTAAAACTTTATATTTCTTTAAACTGCACTTCATCACAATTTCCCGGAGGATCTCTCCAGGTGACATTACTCATTCACTAAGTTTTATCACACAACAGTCTCTCTGAGACAGTTACGTCCCTCGCCAGTTGCACAATGTGTTATTCTAAGAAACACTGAAAAAAATCCTCTGAACTCCTCTTCCAATATATCTGTTGTCAGTGTGATTGTCCCAGACTTTGCGAATATTGACATTTCACTAAATGTTCACCATGCCTGTATTAAAAATTCCAATGAATTCCTATTTATTGCAGTGACGAGCCATGAAATGCTGTTCAGTGAGTGGTCTAAAACTGTTCTGCTGCTTGTGTCCTTGGCAAGTAGTAGCCAGAATTTACATTCAGACTGACTCTACTTCATGATCTGAGGCCAAATGCTTTCTCTGTAATGCCTCTCTTACCCCTCCCTTTCTCTTTAAAAGTGTGTCCCTTATTATTTGATCCTTTGACTAAGGAAAACAGCTGTTGTCTGTTCATCCTCTCCATTCCCCTTATGCTCTTGTACACCTGGACCAGATTCCCTCCTCAACCTTTCCTGCTACAAAGAAAAAACGAGCAAATTTACCCCTCCTCTTTCATACTCACTTTTGAGTACTTACTTGTCTTGTTACTTCTGACTTGCATCTTCCCAATTTATCGGTGTTAAATTTCATCAGGCCATTGATCTGGCTATCTGAATAATTTGTTATATCCTCCTGTAGCCTAACACTTCCCTCCTGACTGTGATCCACCCAGCCCATCTTTGTGTCATTCACAACATTGCTCATCATTTCACTGCTCCCCACCTCCACATTCTCACAATCGTCATTTCTGAATATCACAAACAAACCATGATTTCCTTCCTGTTCTCCAGATGTTATTCAGAGGGTTATTTGACAATTCCAGTTTCTTGCTTTCCCCATTTTGGTGAATTTATGACTGATGTAATTAACACATTTTGTGAGGGAGCCACAAATAACATCTTCGACACAGAGTTGAATCCACTTTTTACACTCCGCCCCTCTGCATGTTTTATTTATAAATTAGGATAAACTGGGTTTGGCATCTGGCGCTGGATCATTAGCATTTTGTGTGGCACTGTTCTTTGTAACATTCCCTGCAATAGCCAGAGCTGATGAAATGTTTCATCTGCAGGATGGACGTGGGCTCATGCATTGTTTGTTTAATTCAACGGGTGTGATGGGGATAAATATTCAATTAAATTCTATATTATGGGCAAACTGCAGGAAGTCAAGCCATATTCTCATATCCACCTTGAATTGGAAGCAAATACATACTGGAAAATAATCAAAAATATTGAAACACCACGTCGGGGAAAAAAACATGTCTTCTGCACTTGATGGAGATTTAGAAATATATAGTACATGTACAACCGGAACAAGGACCAAGCGATAGAAGAGAGAGTACAAGAAATTCTTTCTTAATTTTGAATGAATTCCAGATCACGATTTTCTTGAATAGCGATGGTTTCTCATTCAAGCTCACCATCCAGTCTTTTCTGCATATAAACCAACATTTTCCGTATTACCATCAGTTCTGAGGAAGGAGCACTAGACCTGAAACGTTAACTCTGATTTCTCTGCACAGATGCTCCCAGACCTACTGAGCAGTTGCAGCAACTTCTGTTTTGTTTCAACATTTTCATCGCAAGTTCTCACCATACAATACGTCATCGATATTTAAAGCCCTGTCAAACATAGGAACTTTTTAAATTATCATTTAATTTCCATAACAAATTACTCAAGATTCAACTGAGATAACAATTTTGTTGTTATCATTCAGATCAGACACTTTGTCACAGTTCAGAAAGAAGAAAGAAATCAAAAGAGCTGGAGCGAAACTCAGTAATCTGGCAACATCTGAGCAGAGATGCAAAAAATTGACCTTTGATTTTAATATGACTTTTCAGAACAGTGTCACATCATATGATATATGTTAATTCTGTTGCTCTCTGCATATACTTCCTCATCTTTTTCGTTTCTCCAGCAATTTCTGTTCATATTTCATGTTTCCATTATCTCTTTATTTCATGTTTCTTGACAGGTCTACACGTTGAACATATTTGGACAATGTGGTCATTTCTCGTTCTATTACAGTTGGTATTCCTGTGACACCTGAATTACAACCGAAATCTGCTTCTTCTTTAAGATAGAAAGTAAAAACAATTCTGAACATCCTATAAATCTCAGGAGATCTATTTTTTAAAAATATATTTTACAGGCAGCTGAACTTCATGAAATAATAGGGATAGATTATTGATGATGGAACACTCTGTGTCCTTCATTGAACAAGCTTGTCTCCCCACTCTACAAATGCTTTCAATGCATAACATAGAATTATTACAAAAAAGGTGGTGAAAACTCAGCCCATTGTCTCTTCCAGTTTGGAATGAGCGATATCTCTAATATTATTCTCCTGTATTGTCCCCATAGCCCTGCACATTTTGTTATTAGTATCTGTTTTTAATTGTAAGCATCCTTCAAGATATGAACAATATGATCAACCTCAAACAAAAACAGACGTTGGAGGGAATGCTCAGCAGGTCTGGCAGTAGCTATGAAGAGAAATCAATGTTAATGCTTCAGATGCGGTGACCCTACTCAATCTGTATTCCCAATGATTAAATGGTGTGTATATAAAATATAAAATATCCTTGTTATGAACTATATTTAATTCTATCTGTCGTTAAGAGTGTTGATGACATGTGGAATATCATTGTACTCCCCATGCAGTCTCCACAGCCACTGCCCCCATTCCGCCCTATCTCCCAGCCAAACCTGACTCATCAATTCAAAAGTCTTAATGAATAAGTTCACTTTTGGTTTGGGACTGAGGAGAAAACGCGTAAAAATTACTGCTTTCTAGCAAATAAAACTGCATTAAAATGTTTGTCCATTTGTATAAATTAATTACTCAAGCATATTATGAATGGAAGGTCCAACGTTTCATTATTAGAGCAGGGAGAGGAACATTCAGAGAAGTCCACACTTCCTGTCTATGTGCAGAGCAACTGCACCCAGTGACAGTGTGTTGGCTGGCGTTGCTTCCCGTGGAGGAGAGATCAGCACAGTAACAACATCCTGATTGTGTTTCTTTTTTTGTGGAGCGGTGAAAATTCGGGGTAAGATGGTTACAGCATTGCAAACGTACAACAGAGCAGAGTCATCTAGCCTGCGATCAGAAAACATCCATCATTCTCCCTCACAACTCACAACTAGAGCAATTAGTGATGGGAGATGTGACCAATAGCCAGCGATGTCAGCATCCAGTCCAGTCCAGTTATATTGTGAACTGAATGTGCTGTATTGAAAGCTAGAACTGTTTTCTCAGTGACTGTGATTGATATCAGTCTCCCTGCATTGTAACTGTGTCACTGGAGGGTTTCCCTCTCCTATTGGTGAGGGGCTTCACTCAGTGCGCTATCCCAGTGTAGGAGCAGATGCATCAGCTCCAACAATAACAAAGATCAGCAGCTGCACAGACGTGGAGAGGACAGATCTGAATCTGAGAATAATGGACTGGATATTTAAACCAATGGAGAGGAGGCTTTCCTTGGGACTTTTCAAAATTTTTCTCTGTTGGAAATTTCTACCATATCGCATATTAGCGGTACTGATTATTATTTTGGGCGGGGTGGAGGGTGTGTTACTAACCTATTCTCGCTATTGTTGGTGTTTTCTACATCTGTCCATTCATTAATCCTATAAACAATTTTGAACTTCATTGCAATTGCTGTTATCCATATTTGTCAAAGAAAGAAACTATTATCTTCAATTCAAATTGCTGTCTTCATTCATCTGAAATGCAGATTACCCCCTTACAAACATCTGAGAACAAAACTGTGGACAACCTCAAGAACCCTTTTGGCCCTGAATTGATTTATGTCTCGTGTTCTTTCTGTCACGAAGCCTGTCCACGATCAGCTCATAATATCCCCAGTCTCCACCTCTGCGTCAGAGCTGTGTTTGAACAAACCATTGTCTGCACGTTGGTAAAATTCAGACTTTATGTTTCAAACTCTCTTCTGGCCACTTTTCCAGTTACAAGTATTTCAATCACAAAATTGTTCTTGTCTCGGACGTTACTTCATGATTAGGACAATGTATCAGAGTAGGAATGTCGCTGGATGGAATTCAGGAGCAAAGCTTATTAAACGAAAGAAATTGTTTCAAGCGATTTGTTTCAAGTCCTACCACAGCTGATGGCAGAACTTAAATAAAAATGATAAGAATTGGAATAAAGTGCATTTCATGAAAAACAACCTAAAAACCCAGATTTTGTTTGAAAATCTTGCTGTTTCACTGATGAATTTAAAGAAAATTAATGTCACTACCCGGTCTGGGTTAAGTGTGACTTCTGACCCATATCAATGTGCTTGCTTTTATATTGACTTGTGGAATGGCCTCACAATCAGGACAATTCGTGATGATTAACAAATGCTGCCCTGGCAGAGATGCCGACTTCCCATGGAATAACAAATTTGAAGCTTAAACCAAATAAAAGAAGATGCTGGAGATCGGAAATTGCATAAGAAATGCAAAGCAAAGAACAGAAAGTGCTGGGAGCTTTCCTGAACTGAAACCAGTTGGAACATAGTGTGAATAATGATGGTGACAGGGAAGTCTGCTTTGAAGGTCAGGAGGAGTGAGCTAAATCGATAGAGAAAGAGAGAGAAAGAAGAAAAAGAGCAAACAACAGGAATGACGATCAGCTGAGATGGAAATAAAAGGTGAGATCCACCTCATTTATTTTTGACTTTTCCCATCTTCCTGAATATCTTGCCCATTCCGGTACATGTATACCCCGCTTTTCAAATATTCGCTTTTTGCCACTACCCTTTCCGAAAAACCTCCATTAAATTCTGCTTTCACTAAACAAAAGAAATCCGAAGAGGATTTTCACTTCTACCAAGAAAGATGATTTATTTTCCCACATAAATTAATGCTATTTCGCTTTTCGCCATATCAGCTTATGAAAGGTTTTGTAGGAACACTCTACTTTCAGATACTCAGGGAAACTATATATATCTAAGATCATGTTTAAAGCAATTTGATCCCACTTGTCTGTCTTCCCTGAGTGTCGACATCTTCTTATATTTATTAATGGGATATCGGTATCGCTGGCTGGGCCAGCATTAGTTCACTTATTTGATTGCCCTTGAGAAGACCTTGAGCCTCAATGGCACTTAGACAGGGTGAGGCATACAAGGTGACAGCTGCACTAGAGATGTGCAAAGCAAGAGTGACTTTCACAACATTAATATTATTTGAAAAGTTCGAGATTCCAAATCGCCAGTGTAATTAGGGTGGGGAAGAAGGTGTTCCTGAGCATACTAGTCCATGTGTTCATGCCTCTGTATCTCCTCCCTTTTGGAAGAGGTTGCAGGAGACCACTACTGGTTTTGGAGAGATATTTGATGTAGCTGTGCACACAACCGTCTGTAGTTTCTTATGGTCCTGGGAAGAGCTGTTACCGTCACACTATTATGCACAAGAATAGAATGCTTTCAGTTGCCAGTATGCAGAGCACTGGGAGAAGGCAGTTCCAAAATATTTAGATGTAACAATTGGTTGTTAAATGGAGATCCAAGTTCTGGTTGCTGTTTTGAAAACAATTGAAATTTAACCAATAAATTTAAATTATGTTTAAGATACCAAAACACAAATGAGTTTATTTTATTGCCAACATCCAAACAAAGAGCCATCACATGCTTCAAAAGAATAGAGATGCCATCACCGTCACAACGAGTGAGAAATAGACAGACCCATATAAGGAGAGAGAGAACACAGTGAGGCAAACAGAATGACAGTCAGTAAAAATGACAGAGAAAGGAAACAAAACAAGAAACAAACAGTCACATGGACAGGGAGAAAGGGAGATAGTAAGTTCAGGGAAAGAAACAAAAGACAGAGCAAAGGAAAAGACAGGGAAACAGATAGTGTGAGAGAAATAGTGAGAGACAAAGCACACAGGGAGCTGAGGACAGGGTCACAGTGAGCTGAGGATGGGAATGGGAGGTGCTGGGGGTGAGGACCAGAGAGAGCTCGGAGAGAGCTGTGGGGAGGAAGATGAGCCTTTACTATGACCTGTAACAAGGTGTAAAGGCAGATCATAGTAAGCAAGGATGTGCAGAACGATGGCTATAAAATATGTCTGAGAGGCATATAGGTTACGCTGCACAGCGCATGCGCGAGGCGAGATCAACATGAACAAGATCAGGATTATCTGAGATTAGAAAGTACATTCATCAGTCTAATACCAGTCAGGAAGAAACTTTTAATGAGCCAGCTGCTCTGTGTTTTCAATCTTCCATATCTTTTAGCCTGATGGAAGAGGTTGTGGGAGACCATTACTGGGGTGTGATGGGTCTTTGATAATTTTAGGTCAAAACATTCCAGCACAGAAACAGGCCATTCGATGGTCCAAGCCTGCGCTGATCCAAATCCTCTATCTAAACCTGTCGCCTATTTTCTAAGGATCTGTATCCATTTGCTCTCTTCCCATTCATGTATCTTTCCAGAAACATCTCAAATGGAACCACTAGTCATAGTTCACCATTTTGCGAAACTCCCTCCCCCTACTATTCTCTGCCTCCTGTTGCCCAGCCAGTTCTTTATCCACGTAGCTAGCGCACCATGTGACTACACTTTCTCCATAACCCGACCTTGGGGAAACATACTAAACGCCTTCCTGAAGTCCATGTACTTACCACCTACAGTCTCTCCTTCATCAGAGCTGTAAAAGTGTTGCTGGAAAAGTGCAGCAGGTCAGGCAGCATCCAAGGAACAGGAGAATCGACGTTTCGGGCATCAGCCTTTCTTCAGGAAGGGCTTCTTCAGGGCTTATGCCTGAAACGTTGGTTCTCCTGCGCCTTGGATGCTGCCTGACCTGCTGGGCTTTTCCAGCAGCACATTTTCAGCTCTGATCTCCAGCATCTGCAGTCCTCACTTTCTCTCCCTCATCAATCAACTTTGTCACTTCCTCAAAGAATTCTGTTGAGTTGGTAAGACATGACCTTCCCTGCACAAAAACTTGTTGCCTGTCACTGACAAGATAATTTTCCCAAATGAGAGTAGATCCTATCCCTCAGTATCTTCTCTAGCAGGTTCCCTACCACTGACATCAGTCTCACCAGTCGATAATTGACTGGATTATCCCTATTACCTTTCTTAAACAAGGAGATTAACAATTGTCCAGTCTTCCGGGACATCAGCCATGTTCAATGATATCTGCTAATGCCCCAGATATTTCCTTTCTCCCTTCCCTCAGTAATCTGGGGTAGATGTTGGCAGCCTTTCTGCGGCAACGAGCCATGTAAATGGAATCGATGGTTGGGATGTTAGAGTCCATGTTGGTCAGAGCTGTGCACCCAACCTTCTGTAGTGTCTAACAATCCTGAGTAGAGCAGTTACTGTGCAAGGCTGTTATCCGCCGGGACAATACGCTCTCAATGGTGCATCTGTAGAAGTAGTGCATGCTGATTTTCCTGCATCACCTCAGGAAGGAGAGGCATTGTTAAACCTTCCCGACCGTCAGACCTATGTGAGAAGTTCAGGACAGGTTGTCAGTTATCATCACTCCGAGGGACTTGATGCTCGGCACTCGCTCAAACGGTTGATGTAGATGGAGTGTGTTCCCCTCCTTTCTTCATAAAGTCAGTGATCAGTCCTTTAGGTTTACCGGATTAGAGAGAGAGGTCATTATCAACAGATCATGCCACCAAGCTCTCTATCGCCTTTCTCGATTCTGACGCGTTGTTTAATATCCATACTGCTATAGTGATGTCATCAGCGAACTTGTAGCTGGCGTTGTTTGGAATTTGGAAACTCAGCCGTGGGTGTACAGGGAGTACGTAGGGGGCTGAGGGCACAGCCGTGGTTGTACAGGGAGGACATTAGGGGGCTGAGGACACATTCGTGGGTGTACATGGAGTAGAGTTGGGGGCTGAGGACACAGTCGTGATTGTACAGGGAGGACATTAGGGGGCTGAGGAAACAGCCGTCTGTGTACAGGGAGAAGAGTAGGGGGCTGCAGAAACAACCGTGGGAGTACAGGGAGTACAGTGGTTGGCTGAGGGCACAGCTGTAGGTATACAAGGAGTATTTTCGGGTGTTGAGAACACATCCTTAAGCAGCTTTAGTGTTGATTGTTATTGTGGAGGAGGTGATTTTTCCTATCTTCATGATTGTGGGTGCAAATCCTGAGGAGCCTGTTGCAGAGGATCGAACCGAGACCAAGGTCGTGGAATTTTGGGATTATTCTGTAAGGGATCGTGATTTTGATGGTGGAGCTTTAGTCAATGAGCATGAGTCTGGTGTAGGTGTTTCTTGTTGTCCAGATGTTCTAGGGATGCTTGCAGGCTCGGGTATGGCATCTGTTGTGAACCTGTAACATCAGTCTGCACATTATAGGTCAGCAGGTCAGGCTGGGAGACTGGAGTTAGTGTAGACCATAACCAGCCTGTCAAAGCACTTCATCGTCTCTCAGGGCACGTTGCATGTGCTTTCTTACTTAGGAGGATGATGACGGCCTTCTTGAATCAGGTTGGGACTTCGGCTTCTGGAGGGAGAGGCTGAAGTTGTATGTGAATACCTCTGCTAGTTGGTACAAACAGGATCTGAGTGCTCAGCCAGGAACACTCTCCAGGCCCATCAGTTTATCTGAGTTGACTCACTGAAAGACTGACCTTGCCTGCGGCGCTGACAACAGACACAAGTACATCTGGGGCTTTCGCGGCATGTATCAGCCCTCAGTGACAGTCATACGGTCATTTATGATCGACATCCCCTCCCCACACCTCTCTCTGTCGTCTTCAACACACAATGACATTAGTTGGTGTGAGCACCACAAAGTCAGCATTGAGACAGATTGCCATTAATAGACTGGGATCGTGCGCTATCAAGTTCTGCATCACCATAATGGGGTAAATTCATAATAAAATGGTGGGCAGGGTGCCAGTGCCAGTGGTGCAAGGAGTGAAGACTTTGCAGGTGTAATTCCAGTCAAGCCACTGCTTAAACCGAAATGGAGTCAAGCATCTTGAGCATTGTGCCTTTTCAATGGTGGACAGTCCTTAGCTAGTCAGAAAGTGCCATTTACGTGAACCATCTGACCTGACGGAAGTTTTGCAAGGTTTGCAGATGATACAATGATGATTGGATGGGCAGGTGATATTGAGGAAGTGGGAGGCTGCAGAAAGACTTGGACAGTTTAGGACACTGGGAAAACACATGGCTAATGGAACACCATATGGGAACATGTGAGATTATGCACTTCAGTAGGCGGAATACAGGCAGACACTATGTTTTAAAAGGCTTCATGAAATCTGACGCACAAAAGGAGTTGAGTCCTCGCCCTCTCTTACGGTTAATGCGCAGGTTCAATTGACAGTTAGGAAAGCTAATGCAATGTTAACATTCATTTCAAGAGAGTGAGAGTGATGAGAATGACATGGACTATGGTCAGACGGCATTTGGATTATTGTGAGCTGTTCTGGGGAAGAATCTACGGGTGTTGGACATGATTTATCCTGGGAATGATGGCTTGTCATATGAGCGGCAGTTCAGGACTCTGTGTCTGTACTCAATGGAATTTAGAAGAATGGTGTGGGGGTGGGGGGTGGGTGGAGGGGCGCATCTGATTGAAGCTAACCGACTACTGCAAAGATTGATACAGTTAGAGTATAGAAGTCGTTTCCATTCGTCTTTGAGATTACGATAAAATGGCACAGTTTCAGAGTGAAGAGATAGGCTGAATAGCCTAAATCTATTGCTATATCTCATGCCCTTATGGTCATACAGTCGATTATTCAGTGCAGAGTTGAAAGTCTCAGACCTGCTCTTGTAACCCTTGTATCTATAAGTTGATTTGACTTCACCTTCTGGTCAATGGTAACCCTTGTAATATGGATGGTGGGAGAATACAGTGCCAGTCAGTAGCGCAGTAATATGTTGAATATAAGCTGCTCTCTGTGAGTCTCTATGATGATTGTCATTTTCAGTTTGGTATTTTGGAAAGATCGATCCTGTTACGCTAATGTTGTTGAATTTAACAAAACAGGTGCAATTTATCACAGCACTCAGCAACAATACGTCATGGAACACTGAACACCTTTCTAATAACAGAATGGTCGAAAATGTTCATCATCAGAAACACTGCTTTCCTATTCATGTTCAAATCAGACTACTTGTCCCATCAAGGTGCTCAACTTGGAACTTTTTACATTTTTTTCCGATATGAGAATCGCTGGATGGGCACAGCATTTCTTGTCCGTCCCGAGTTGCCCCCTTGAGAACGTGGTGCTATGCTGTCTTCTTGTACCACTGCAGTCCACTGCTGTGCATTGACCCACAATGCTATGAGGGAGGGAGTTACAGGGTTTTGACCCAACAACAGTGAAAGAATTGTGATATACTTCCAACTCAGGATGTTGACTGGTTTGGAGGGGAGTTTTAATGTGGTGGTGTTCGCAAAAGCTTGCTGCTCTTGTCATTCTAGCTGGAAGTGCTTGTAGGATTGGAAGGTACTGTTTGAGGATCTTTGAAGAATTTCTGCAGTGCATCTTGTAGATAGTACACACTGCTGCTACTAAGCCTTGGTCGTGGAGGCAGTGAATGTTTGTGGATGTGGTGCCAATCAAATGGGCTGCTTTGTCCTGGATGGTGTCAAGCTTCTTTCGTGTCGTTGTGGCTGCACTCATTCAGGCAAGTGGGAGAATTCCATTTCACTCCTAACTTGTGCCTTGTAGATGGTGAAAATGCTTTGGGAAGACAGGAGGTGAGTTACTCACGCAGTATTCCTAGCCTCTGATCAGCTCTTATATTTATGTGGCGAGTCCAGTTGAAGTTCTGATCAATGATAACCCCAAGTTTTTTGATAGAGGGTGTGGAATGGGGAATGTAGTGACAAATATGCTGTTGAATACCAAGTGATTATATTGTTTCTTACTGGTGACAGTCATTGTCTGACATTTGTGTGACGCGAATGTTACTTGCCACTTGTCAGCTCATGTCTGGAGATTGTCCAGATCTTGTTGCATTTCGGCATGGACTGCTTCAGCATCTGAGCATTTGTGAATGGTGCTGAACATTGTGCAGTCATCATCGAATATCCACATTCTGACCATATGATGGAAAGAGGTCATTGATGAAGCCACTGAAGAGTTTTGGACCTAGGTTTCATCCGGAGGGCCACTGAAGATTTTACGTAGCATGGTGATGAAACGTCTGTAAATGAACATTCCAGTTCATGGAGCAAATCTGCATCAACATTATCCTGAGGGACTACTGCAGAGATGTTCTGGAACTGAGATGACTGACCTCCAATAACAATGACCGTTTTCCTATCTGTCAGTTATGACCTCAGTAACAAGTGTTGGCCCGCGACACCCTTTTTGCTGGGGTTCCTTGATGCCACATTTGAAAGAATGCAGCCTTGATGTCAAGGGCTGGAATTCAATTCCTTTTTCTATGTTTGAACCAAGGCGATGATTAGGTCAGGAGCTGAGTGTCTTTGGCAAAACCCAAAAGGGGCGTCACTGAGCAGGTTATTGCTGAGCAGGTGCTGCTTGATAACACGATTGATGACAACTTCCATCACTTTACTGATGATGGAGAGTAGACTGATGAGGCAGTATTGGGACGGGTTGAATTTGTCCTGCATTTTATACAAAACATACTTGAACAGTTTTTTTTTCCCCATTGTCGGTTTGTAACTGTACTGGAACAGCTTGTCTTGGGAAGCTGGAAGTTCTGGAGTACAAGTCATCAGGACTATTGCCGGCGGGTTATCAGGGATTATAGCCTTTGCATCACCCAGTACCTTCAATCATTTCTTGACATCAGTCAATCGAATTTGCTGAAGACTGCTATCTGTAATGATGGGGACCACGGGAGAAGGCCGAAATGGACAATTCACTCGAAACTTCTGACTGAAGATTTCTGCGAAAGCTTCAGCCTTACCTTTTGCACTGATGTGCTGGGCTCTTCCATCATTGAGAATGGGGATATTTGTGGAGGCTCCAGTGAGTTGTTTAATTATCCAACACCATCCATGATCGGACTAGGAGGACTGCATTGTTTAAATCTGATGCATTCATTGTGGGATAGCTCAGTTCTGTCTGTCCCTTGCTGCTTATGTTATTTGGCACGCAAGTATTTCATGCCACTACCTTATCTCGAACAGTACGGGCCCTTATCACACTCAGTCATCTCCTGTGTGACACCTTGTCAAAGGCCTTCTTGAAATCCAGGTGGATAACATCCATTGGCTGTGCTTGGTCAAGCCTGCTCATTTCCTCTTCAAATAATTCCAACAGATTTGTCAGTCATGACCTTCCCTTGATGAAGAGATTTTGTCCCATTTTACCAAACACTTCCAAATATTCAGAAATCCCATCCTTCCCAATGGATTCCAGGATCATACCCAAGACCAAAGTTAAGCCATTAATTGTGGATATTTTTTGTCTTTTTCCTCACTCCCTTGTTACAATGGTGTGTCACGTCAGAGGGTGCCCAGTGCTCTGGGATCGTTCCTTACTCTAGTGATTCCTGAAAGATCACCACTGTCCCCCCACACCTTCTTCAGCTATCTTCCTGATATCTCTGGGATGTAGACCATCCGATCCAGGATAATCAACCACCTGCTGGTCATTCAGTTTTTCTAGCACGCTCTCCATGGTGGTGGCCAGCATACTCAGCTCTGGCCCTTCACTATCCTATCTTCCACCGTGAACAAATTTTTCAGTCCCTCGACCTATTCTTGTTCACCACCACTACCTCTCTCGTATCATTTTCCAGCAGTTCAATGTCTACTTTTGCATCTCTTTTGTACTTTATATATTGAAAGAAGCTCTTACAGACTTCCTTTATGCTCGTGGTTAGCTTACCCCCATATTTAATAATCTCCCTCCTTATTTTATTTTGTTTGCTCTCCGTTTTGTCTTTGTATGCTTCCCAATCCTCTGGTTTCCCAAACAGCCACTCGCTACATTATATGCGTTCTCATTTGCTTCTGTGCTGTCCCTGAATTCCCTAGTCAGCTATGGTTGCCTTATCCTCTCTCTATCATGCCTCTTTTTCCTCAAGATAAATCCCTGGTGCATCCTGAATTACTCCAAAAATCTCCTGTCATTGCTTGTCCATGTTCTTTCCTTCCGGGCCTGTATCCCAGTTAATTCTACCAGCTCCTCTCTCATGCCTCTGTAATTGCCTTTATTCAGCTGTAATACCATTACCTTTGATTCTAACTTCTCCACCTGAAATTGCAGAGTAAGTTCAATCATATTTTGATCACTGCCTCCTATGATTTCTTTTATCCAAAGCTCTCCTCATCTAGTCTGCTTGTTCTAGCTGCCACAAAAAGCCATCTCATGGACATTCCACAAATTCCTTTTTCTACAAACCACTATCAAACTGAATTCCCAGTCTACCTGCATAATGAAATCCCACATGATCACTGTAACGTCGCCTTTCCTACAGGTCTTTCTATCTCCTGTGTATCTTGCACCCCAGCTCCTGACTACTGTTTGGCGGCCTGTATATAACTGCAACAGCATTTTTTCAGCTTTTTGAATTCCCCAGTTCTACCGACACAGATTCTACACCATCTGAGATTATTTCATTTTTTCTAATTGATTCAATTCCATTTCTTACGAATGAGACAAATCTGTCTCTCTCCCACATTCCTATCATTTCGACAGGATGAATACCCTTGAATATTAAGCTCCCACTCCTGATCCTGTTTCAGTGATGTCACTGTGATGCCCTCTACGTCATATATTCTAATTTGTGTATGTGTCACAAGCTTATTTACATTATTTCTTCCTTGCATTCCGATATAACAGTTCAGTTCTGTACTTGCCGTCCTCTTCTCATTGTCATTTGGTTGTTCAGCCATTGGTACCTACACGAACCCTCGCCACTGACTCATTCCCCTTCCACTCCAAGTTCGTCTGCACCCCAGATGACATATCCCAAACGCAAGCACCAGCTAGGCAGCACAACCGTTAGGACTCTCAATCCTGGTTACAGAGAATATTCAAAGTTTGTGAGATGATTTGTAGCTCGTGTGTTCGTGTGCTCGTGTGTTCATTCATTCTGTTCGCCGAGCTGGGAATTGGTGTTGCAGACGGTTCGTCCCCTGTCTAGGTGATATCCTCATCCTCCTGTGAAGCGCTTCTGTGATATTTCCTCCGGCATTTGTAGTGGTTTGTATCTGCTGCTTCTGTTGTCAGTTCCAGCTGTCCGTTGCAATGGCCGGTATATTGGGTCCAGGTCGATGTGCTTATTGATTGAATCTGTGGATGAGTTTTTTCATGCACAGGCTGGTGTGTGTATGGAAACAACTGTGGGAGGAAGTGATGGACACTGGTCCCATTCCAATCTTTAAAAGGCATCCGGATGGGTATGTAAATCGGAGGGGTACGAAAGATATAGGCCAAGTGCTGGCAAATGGGACTAGATTAGGTTGGGTAACCTGGTCGGCATGGACGAGTTGGACTGAAGGATCTGTTTCCATGCTGTACATCTCTCTGACTGTATAACATTCTGACTGAATGACATAAAGTAGAGTCAGATGGCACAAAATCAGTGTGGGTCGAATAGTGTATCCCGAAAGGTTGAATAAAGACACATAGATGGCGTTATGTTCAGGATTCCAAAACGTAGTCAGGAGCTGCGTCACAATATACACCAGGAGATAGAAAAGATGCATAGAAAAGGCAAAGTACAGTAGTCATGGGAGATTTTAATACACTGGGGGTGGGGTGGGGTGGGGGTGGGGGGTTGGAAACTGGGAAAATCAGTGTGGTAGTGGTTTGCAAGAAAAATAATTTGTGGAGTATCTTCGATAGGGCTTTTTGGAGCAGCTTGTGGTGGAGCCCACTCAGGAATAGGCAATACTGGGTTTAGTGTTGTGCAATGAGGCAGACTATTTAAGAGAACTAAATGTGAAGGAACACGAAGGAAGCAGTAATCACAATATGATTGAATTTATTCTGCAATTTGAGAGGGAGAAGATAGAATCAGAGGTAATGGTATAGTTGTTGTTCCTAGTGAGTCATTCTCTTTGTCTATAAAACTGGGCTGAACTGTGTTTCTGCTCATGTTAGGTAAATTATGGAAAATTGGAAATCAGTGTCTTCACTTCCAATCAAAAATTCCTTTCCTGGTAAATTCTACAAAGCAAATTACTATTTATCAATTGTTCACTGATATGCGAGAAGGAATCAGACTGTTCTCAAACACCATAATCCTTCCAGCCTTGCACAGATCTACATTTCCATATCCTCCCCACTCACCAATCCAGCCCAGTACCACTATTATGATGTCCCGGTCTAATCGTCAGCCTCAGTACAACTTCTGAATGTACTTCTTTATTTGTGCCAGTATGAAATCTGGATTCATCTGTTTCAAGTCCTTTCTAACCACATGTCCATGCGAAAAGAATTGTACTTGAGATGTTTAACTTGTTCTCTCCACAGAATCTGTCAGACAGGAAGATAGTGCGTGGTGCTCAAGTCATTGACTCTTCATGTAGAGGCACGGAATAATGATCTGTTGATGTCTTATGAAGCAAGTTGACGGAATTTCAAAGAAACCATCATTATGTGTAATAAACAGAAGCCCATCTGCTTGTGTCATGTCCTTTCGAGAAGGCAACGGGTAATCCTTCCTTGGTCAGGTCTCCGTGTAACTGCAAACCCACAGCAATGTGGTTTACTGTTTACTGTCCAATGGAGCAGCTGAACCAGCCACTCAGTTCAAGATAGGGATAACATACTGGTATGACCAGGGCTTCATATGCCTCGTGAAAAAGAAGAAAATGAAAGATAACTCCCTCCTACTTCCTGTTTCCCATATTGCTCCTGCTCATTTCCATCAGGTAGGCGACTATTCCTTACTTTAGGTGTATTCCATCTCATTGAGTCTGGCCCCGAGAGTGATGTCCATCTCGATCGGCTCCTCTGGTGCTGGTTTTATTGACACTGACATACAGATGTAAGGAAGATGTAAATTTCGCATCAGTGGCAATATATAGAGAATGGTGCTTTTTGCACCATGAGAAAGAAATGGAGACGGTGAAGTGAGGGAAAGTAATTAATGTGATCATCCCTGAGAGATTTGTTGAGGCAGTATTTGGGGAATTGTCCACAGAATTTCTCTCCTTTATTAGGAATGATCTCCTTACCACAGAGAGAGTTCAAAGGAGTTCCACCAAACAAATCCCTGGGATGATGGTACCATGAGGAGTGAGTGAAGATTAATCTGTCGCACTGTGAGAGAATAAGATGGGATTGCATTGGAACTTCATGGGGATGGACAAATCACCCATGATGTTCTCACCAGACATTAATACGGTGATAGATCCCACTGCCTTTTTTACTAACTTTATTAAATTCTAGATACTTTTAGTACCTCTGAAAACATTTCCTCCAACCACCACCCACTCCCCATATCAATGAGAGAGCAGAAAATCCAGACTTTGAATAAAAACTCCACATATTCATGCAGTGCATTTGTTGAGTGATCCTGCACTGAATGTCATGTTATTCATAATCCCAACATCAGCCACAATACCTTCAATCTAAAACAGTTAACTATTCCCACCAGCTTCTGATTCCCACGGAGAACATGGGTCTGCCGTTTCAGAGACGGAAGATGTCTCCTTGAGACTTGACAGAAAACATCTCGCTTCCCTCTTCACTGCCAGCAAACCACGTTAAAGTAGCAATTGTTCCACAGACAATGGAGCCACGATAAACATCAAGATCTACTCCTGTGAATTGTCATGTTGGAGCATCAGTGACATCCTCCTGTCCCTGTATAAGCCTTTGCAAGTCTGAATGGCCTCTTCCTGGTCTGGTGGAACAGTTTCGAGAGACTGTTTGGGCTCCACCTGTTCCTGTTTAACAGTTCTTTGTGCTGACCAGACCCCTCCTTTTCCTACGTAACAGGCAGGAGTATTGAATGTATTGCCACTCTTCCTGTTCAGTAGATTTGATGGGCTGAATGCTAGCTCATATTCTTGTGTAACCAGCTTGAGATGCTGAATAAGCTCCTCTTTTAAATATGGAAATGTGCAATGTCTGGCCCTACTATTACATAAATCTTACCAACACTTTAACAGCACAAACTGGAATGCTGTCCGGGCCTTGCTGCACATGGACACAGACTGCTTTAGGAGCTGAGGGGGGAAAATATTCTGAACATTGTGTGATCTTCAGTGATCATCCCCATTTCTGATGTAATGATGGGGAAGGACATTGATGACGCAGCTGAAGATGATTGTGTCGAGGAAGTTACCCTGAGGATCTCCTGTAGGGATGTCCCGGGACTGAAAGGATTGATGTCCACAACCATGAGCATCTTCCTCTGTGCGATGGCAGACCCCCATTGGAGAGATTGTGGCTGGTTCCTATTAAATTTAATTTTGTCAACGTTTCTTGATCCCACCCTGAGTCAACTCCTGCCTTGATATCAGGGTCTGTCACTCTTACATGAGCTGCTGTGTTCACTCTTTTGAACATACAAATAGGTTGTTGTGAATGTTTGGGGCGTGTAACCTTCTCACAGAGTATAGAAAATATCAGAAATTATCTGGTAAAGAGAGTTCGGGGAGCTATATCACTAAAAGTATTCACAGATGTGGTAAGTGGGTTTTTGACCTGCCATGGAATTGAGGGATGTGAAAAATTGGGAAATAAAGCAGAGTAGATAACAACAGTGGATCATCATAATCTTATACAATGGCACGGCAGGCCTGACCATCCGAATTACCATCCGATCCTGTTCCTTATGCTCTCATATTCTGTAAGTAGGAAGTTAATGGTTGTAATTTTCCTGAACATTCCGTTATTGGATGTTACAGTTACAGAGAGCAAAGCATTTTATGAGTCATTTCAGGGTGAGGTATGGGGACTGTATTCACAGTGAATCTGGATCTGCACCATGACCAACAAATGAAGCACAAGTTGCAGAGAGGAGACACTCTATTAATAGACCAGAGGCGTCTTTTGAGCCCAGCCTGGGTTTTGAATTAACCTTTTTCAACCCACGCCAAACTTTGTGTGACAATTGTGAGGGACAGAAGGAGATCCAGTATTACTGTGGACCAGGTATTTCGAGCAATTGGCCTCTGTCTACTCCTGTGCAGGAGCTGTGAGGGGCTCAATGGAATATAGGAACATCGGACTGAGGAGTAGGATTGGGCCATTAGGCACTTTGTCTTAGTGCTCTGCCACGCACTAAGATCGTAGATGATCTGATTGTGGTCTCAGCAGTACTTCATCTGCAAGTGCACCATTTTCCTCCATTCACTTGTCTATCAAGTATTTAACAGACACAACTTTGAATAAATGTAAACATCCACAAACTTCTGGGAAAGGGAACTCCCACTTGAACAGCCCTTTTAGAATTTGTCATTCGTGGTCCAATCAATATTGCAGGGTCAGTGTTTCATTTTGCTGTCACACTGCTCCACTTTTTACAACAAATTTCAAAGTTTAGTGATATGGCTAATGATATAAATGTCAGCCTGGCTCATCTTCTAGAATAATGTGAAACACACACACACAGATCTTAATACAAACAGAAAAATGAAAGTTTTCCAAAGTTTCATAATAGTTGAACTCATAATAAATGGATAGATGATAGACTGTCCCAAATGTTATTCGGTCCTCTGAAGTCATTAGTTTAGATTCCTTACAGTGTGGAAACAGGCCCTTCAGCCCAACAATTCCACACCAACCCTCCCAAGATTAACTGATCCAGTCCCATTTCCCTCTGGCTAATGCACCGAACACTGTGGGCAATTTAGCATGGCTAATTCATATGGCCTGCACATTTTTGGACCAGTGGGAATAAACCGGAGCACCTGGAAGAAATCCACACAGACACAGGGAGAATACGCAAACTCTACACAGACAGTCGCCCGAGTCTGGAATCAAACCTAGGACCCTGGTTCTGGGAGGTAGCGGTGCTAACCACTGAGCCGCTGTGCCGCCCATTCTGCTCAGGCAAGCTACTTGCGATGTGATTTCTCCCCAGAATAGTTGGATTTAGCTGAATTCCCTTTGATTCAGATGGTAGAGAGATTCCAATGAACCTCTCATCAGGAATACTCCACGACTCATCAGGTAGAGGTGAGTCAGAGATTTACTGTTGCAAGTTGGGACAAAAGAAGATAGAGGGATCAATCGGCTGCTGCTTCTCAGGCAGGGAACATTGTTCTCCCTCTCTGTGTTGAAACATGCAATCATGTCAACTGAACACCAAACTGGGCCATGTGCGCTCGTCGTGAGCATTCTCTGGAATGGATCAGAATGGACGATATGCAAATGCATCATTGCTGTTGTTATACGCAGTGCCTTTCATTAGCAAAAGAGAAAATTCCTCCTTTATAATTTGATGATTTGTTGGTATGCATATGCTTAATTTTTAAAAATCGGCTGATGTTTTCATAATATCTGTGCTAAAATCAATGCATTTTATTCTTAAAATTTATTCCATAGTTTTTGTCTCCCTGAAGAGTGAAAATATGCATCCTGCTGATTTTTCTCAAAATTGTGTATGCTTCTAAAATATTTCTCATCCTGTCCAAAAATGATAATGTTTCAAAACAAAAGGCCTTCATTCCAGAAAAGTGTGAACAAAACATTGTTGATAAGCTTCTAGAACTTTTTTTAGGTTAAGGGATCAAAACTGCACATAATGTGCCAGATGTGGTCTTAGCAACGCCCTGTATAGATGTAGACTCGAAAAATGTGATGCTGGAAAACTACAACAGGTCAGGCGCACCGAACGAACAGGAGACTCGATGTTTTGGGCATATTCCTGATGAAGGACTTATACCCGTGACGCCAATTTTCCTGCTCCTCGGACGCTGCCGGATTGGCTGTGCTTTTCCAGCATCTGCACTCCTCACTTTTACCGGAACAGATGCAGTAAAACATTTCTGATTAAACCTGATACCTTTTGCCAGAAACACAATCATTCCAATTAGCTTCCAAATCACTTACAGCAAGTGCAGACTAACTACATATGATTTGTGTAGCAGGATCATGCATACCGTCTTATCTCAGAGTTCTGCAAACTCTCTCCACTTAAATTGTTTACCATTGTTTTATCCTTCCGTACAAAATAGATGACTCACATTATGCTATATCTGGTGAAGGTTTGCTCACTAATCTCCCTTTGCCTATATCACATAGATCACACACAACCTCCATTTGATGACCTACCGGATGACCAGCTTGGTGTTTAAGCTAAATGGGCTTTGATATATTCAGACCCTTCCTCCAGATCTTTGGTCCAGGTACTGATTGTTGATGATCCCATAGTGATCTCTGAGGCACTCCACCAGTTACAGCTTTGTAATGTGAAAATAAGCATTTCTCGCTACTCTCTATTTCCAGTTAGCAACAGCTTCCTGTGTAACAGCTCAAATGTTTACATGGCGTCCTGTGCAGTAAAATGTACTCAATGAGCTAAAATGATTCGTTCTATTTTCCTCTGTAACTTGTTAAATAGGCAGAATATACTCCTCCAGTCTCATGGTAACGATAATGACTGGCTAAATAAGGTGCCCGTCTATCTTTGTCACAGCTTTGAGGGGTGGATGGAGGGCACAATACATGGGGTAGTGGCAGCAATATTTCCCTGTAACAGCCTCGAGGGTGGATTGAGGGAACAACACATGGCGTAGGGACAGGAGTATGTCTCTGTATCAGCACCGAGGCTGTATTGAGGGAACAACACATGGGGTAGGGGCAGCAGTTGGCCATTCAGCGCCACCAGTCAGAATGTTCATGACTGATCCCATTGTGTTTGAACATCCGGCTCCTCTCTGTTCCCAATAAATATTGACTCTCTTGTCCAGCAAAGATCAGTTGAGCGCAGCCTTGAATACCTTCAAAAACCGAGTCTTCACTGCTCCCTGAGGATGAGGACCCTACAGATAATACATCACTAAAGTGAAAGGGGCGACCTTATTTCAGTGTGGGACCTGTTATTTTAAACTTTGTTAACGTGACATGAAATCGCCAGGTTTTTTGAAACACAAGGACAGAATAATTAGGCATAGACATTAACCATTCAGCCCTCTAAACCTGTCCAATAGGACCACTGACCCTTTTCAATCAAATATGTATTAAACTCATTCCCTGCTCCTGTCCCAGGAAGAGAATAACTGATAGCACACGAGCAATAAAAACGCAGAATTAGGACATTCGGCCCATCGACTCTGAATGCCAGAGATTAGAGATTTCTCAACATCATTCTCCTGACTACTCTCTGTAACTCTTAACATGCTTATTCATCAAAAACCTATCTATCTCTGTCCTATAAGCATTAGTGTCTGTGTCTCTGTTCGTCTGTATGTTCACTTGTGTGTGTTTGTTCATGTGTCTGTGTGCTTGTGTATTTATGTACTGACATCGGTTCATCTGTGTATTAGCCTGTGCGTTTTACTTGTGCTTGTGTCTATTTACGTGCCACTGTCTATGTCTCCCTATGCCACGACTTGTGTGCGGTTCTATCTCCATGTGTGTATGGTGAGTGACAGCATATTAGCGTATGTACATATGTCTCTGAATATTTTTGTGTCTGTATCGCTCTGCAATGAGTTGTTTGTTGTTTTGGGAGGGAGAAAATTGTGAGAACAGACAAAATGGTTAAAGTGCGAATTGCCCATCACTGAACATTGTTTTTTTACTCAGTTGGAGCGACATGAATGTCACGGAATCTCCATATGACACGTCCCAGTCCTCTCTGGCTCATACCAGGGTCCTCCCCACATGGCTGGGGGGGTGGAGGTGGATCAGATATCGGGTGCTTCATCATCCGGCTTGGCCCTTTCTCTCCTATTACAGTCCGTTTCTGCGGGAATGGGAGAAAGCGGGGGAGGGAGTGGTGGTGGGATTGTGTGTCCATGCTGTTAATGCTGGTGTGGGTGGAGGGGGAGGGGGAATGGTGAGGTGTTCGGAGGGATTCAGTCCACAGTGTTGTATCCATGCAGTGTCATTAGTGTTGGGAGTATAGTGAAGGGAGAGAGTGCGCGGGGTGTGGGGGGTGGGGGGATGGTAGGTGCTGAATTCAATAGTGAGAGTTGCAGTGCTGAGCCTTATTAGGAGATACAATATGAGCCTTGTTCGGGGGTAAGTGCTATAACAGGTAGTGAGTGTGAGGGCGCAGAGAGAATACGGTCAAAGTTAACCTGGCAGAGTGGGGAGGATATTGATGCTTGTCCTGTGATGCTGGTCATTTTTTCAGATCATGTCAGCGTCGAGGTGACCCTTCCAGAATGGCTTGTTCACGTCTATCACTAATACATTTCTATATGATTTCCCCTCAGTTTCTTCCACTTAAAGGAAAATGCCTCTCCAAACTCTCCCTACAACTCAGACCATTGAGTACTGGCAACATCCTTGTAAATTTCTTCTGTCCTCTTTCCAATTTAATCATATCCTTCCTATGGCAAGTGAACAAAACCGAACACAATACTCCAAGTGCATGTCTCACCAGCGTCCTGTCCAACTGCAATATAACTCTCGAACGTCCATACTCAATGCCTGACTGATGAATGCCAGTGTGCCAAAAGCCTTTTTCACTGCCCTGTCTACGTGCAACTACTTTCAGAGAACCACGGATCTGAGCACCAAGGTCCCTCTGTTCCTCTCCACTCCTTCAGGGTCTAACATGCACCATGACATTCCAACCTGGATTTGACTTTTCAAAAAGCAACATCCCACATATTAATCTCCATTTGCCATTTCTCGGCCCACTTCCCCAGCTGATAAAGGTCCTGCTGCAATTTCTGATAACGTTTCTCACTGTTCACAGTCCTGCCTATTTTATTGTCATCAGCCTAATTACTAATCATGCTTTGCACATTCTCATGCAAATCATTGATATAGATAACAAACAGTAATAGGCCCAGTACCGACCCCTGAGACACTCGACTAGTCACAGGCCTCAAGTCCAACATGCATCCTTTCAGTGTTAGCCTCTGCTTTCTACCATCAAGCCAATTGAGTATCCAATTTGGGCTGAGCGTTGTTTACTGTCACTTTTAATATTGTTTCAAAGTTACAGTACTTATCTTTAAATGCTTGTTCTTGAAGTTAGTATCAGATGGAGTATAGGAGGGTGAGGGGTGACATTATAGTAATTTACAAAATCAGGGGAGACTTGGGCAGGGTGAAAAGCCGAGGTCTTTTCCACAGGATAGGAAAATTAAATCATAGAGCCATAGGTTTATGGTGGAAGAGGGAAGATTTAAAAGGGACGAAGAAGGAACTGTTTTTTGTACAGAGGGTGATGTGTTTATGGAATGAGCTGCCAGAGGAAGACTAGCAGATGCAAGTACAGCTCCAACATTTAAAAGACATTTGGATGAACATGTGAATGGGGACCGTTTAGAGGCATATGGGCCAAATGCAAGAAGATGGGAATAGTTTAGTTTGGAAAAACTGGCCGGCAGGAACAAGTTGGATTGTGTTTGTATGTGATAAGGCTGTATGAATATACAAAGCAAAGAAAAGGGAAGAAAAGATGTGATATCAGTAAATTGGCAAGAAATATAAAAACAAGCAGCACGAGCTTTTCCATGTCTGTAAGAAGAGTTAAAGAGGTGTGTGTGTGTGTGTGTGTGTGTGTGTGTGTGTGTGTGTGTGTGTGTGTGTGTGTGTGTGTGTGTGTGTGTGTGTGTGTGTGATCTTTGATAAAAAGGAAGTCAGGAAAGTATATTGAGGATATTTGGAGGGTGTTACTGGGGAACTGGATACAGGGAACAGACAGATAATTTACACCTGTATTTCACATCGTTCCTCACAGGTAAAGGTGCTGAAAATATTTCAATGGTATAAGCAAAATGGTAACAGCAGGGAAAATATTGAGCTGTCTCTAACAGAAGGAACAAGACAGTTCTCAAACAGATTAATCCAAGGGTAAACAGGTCATCAGCAATTCATAGCTGGTTTGAAAAGAAGTGGTCACAGAGTGGCTGGTGGCTCTGTGTGAAATATTCCATAGCTCTCTGGATTAAAGGAGTGATCCAGTGAAACTGGAGACCCTCCAATGTGTGGCGCCTGTCTTCAAGAAACGAGCGAGACTGAAAGCAGGAAACACTTAGCCTAACCATTATTGCTGGGAATCTATGGGAATCTGTTATTAAGGAAGTAAATGCAGAACATTTAGAAAAGCTTCACACAGAGTCAGCATGGTCTTGTTAAAGGAGAACTACATTTTGCCTGTAAAATCATGCAAATTTTTTTCTGGAAATCCATGAGAATGTAACAAATGGCCTTGATAAAGGGGGACTGGAAGACATGAGGCTTTCCAGAGATTTTCCACAAGGTATCACAAAGTAAAGGTTCTTATACAAGACAGAAGCTCATAGTCTGACGGGTGGTTTGGGATGGATTAGCATGGGATTGCACTTGGTAAACACTTACAAATCGGAGAGTCATGATTCATCGAGCTTTATGAAAAAAATGTATCTACTGGAGTACCACAAATATCAGTCCGACGGCAAGAGATGCTTACAAGAGCTGGACTCAGCTCCTGACGGCGGGAGCTGAGTACAATATACATCCGAGTTTGAGGATGACACTGACAACCAAAAGGCAGGCTGTTATTAAATGGAGAGGACTCCCAAAAAAGGAGCAGTACAACGGATTGGGCTGTTCATTTATCTGAAACATTACGTCAGCATGTTGATGCAGAAATGTTGGTTCATTAGACTGGTTCCTGGGATGAAAGGATTGAATTATTGAATACATCAAAAATTCTGAGGTGATTATTCATTGTGGTTTAAATGAATGAGAGTGTCATTACTGAAACGGATAAGATACAGAGGGGGCTTGGCAAGGTCGGTGTTGAGAATGTGGTTCCACACCAGAGCAGAGTCTCGAAGTCAGATATCTAGATACAGAATAAGGAATATCGATTTCAAATTGAGATGTAAAGAAATGTCTTCTTTCAGAATGCAGTGAATGGCTGGAATTTCCTAAACCCGAGAGTTATGGAGGTTGTGTCACTGATTATATTTACAGACAGGTGGATTGGTTTGTGACATTTCAGCGAGTTGAGGGATGCAAGGGGTTAGCAGGAAAGTGAATTTGAGCCGTGGGTAGATCAGCCATGTTCTTATTGAATGACAGCGCAGGTTCCTATTTCTTACGTTCTTATTTATGTTTTTGGAAAATACTTGATTATTTTCCTGTAAATGATGTAAAATGTTGCATTCAGAGACGGCAGAGGGTTTGTCTGAGTTGACCTTGTGTGGGGCATGGGGGCTGTATTCAATGCGAATCTGAGCCTGTAACATGACCTACATCAGGAGCAGAAGTTACAGAGAGGGGAAGACCGAAAAGAGGGATTGGGTGAGGGGAGTCACTGCCTGACCCAGCCTGGATTTTCCTATACATTTGCCAAACAACACCAAACCATCGGAGTGGCCTCAATCTGCTCCTGCACAGCAGGACCGAAGGGCTGAATGGAACAGACACGACTGGGCCATTCGGAACTTTGACACTATTCCACCAGTCAATAAGGTCATGGCTCATCTCATTGTATTCCCAGCTGCACTTTTCTCTGATTTCACAATGATTCCTGATTCACCTGTCTATGGAAAAGTCAGACAAAGCCAGCCTCGATACAATATGAAGATTCAGCCCTCCCAATCTTCTGGGTGAGAGAATTCCCACTTGAATGAATTCCCACTTTGTGAATTTCTCCTCAGTCCGGTTCTGACTGAGGTTGGAGGGTGTCACTGTTTCCATTTCTAGTCCCACTCCTCCACTGCTCACAACAAATTTTAAATGTAACCAGGTTGGCGATATGACCGATGATAAAGGTCTAATACTGGGTCAAGTTCAGTTATCAGAACAAGCCAGTTGGATTTCTTTAGTCAGCTACAAGTAATTAAAAGAGCTAACTGAGGTGTATGATGGATATGTGGTTATCACTGTGGCCACACATCACCAAGGAGCTGGGTGCAATTCCAACCTCAGGTGAGTTTGAACATTCCCCACGCTTCTGTGTGGGTTCCCTCCCAATGCTCCAGCTTCCTCCCAGAGTACAAAGATGTGCAGCTTAGAGTGGATTTGCCATGCTCGATTGCCCATTGTTGAGAGAGTGTCCCCTTCATGGTACCCTTGTCAGTGTGGGGAACTTAACCTGCGCTGCTGGCCTCCCTCTGCATCACAAACCAGCCGTCCAGCCAACTGAGTGGGAGACAGTGTAACTGTTACAGATAGAAACAGGCACAGGCAAAGGGCAAGAGAAACTTTCATAACAAGGAAAAAGGTACAATTCAGATAACGGTCAAGATTACAGCTGAGGATAAAATGTTCTCTGCTCAAAATTGTATTTCATAACGCGACAAGTATAGAGAAGCAGTGTTTGGCTGAATACAATAAAGTGAGACAAAGTGAAATAGCCAGAATTACTAACTGTGATTGGATATAAAATAAGTGCATATTTTTGCACCCAGGGGGTTGAATGACTGAAAGTTCCTATACCTGACAATGGGAATTCTTTGGAACACTATCTGGAAAATTCCATATTCAAAGTGTGTGTGTGTGAGAGAGAGAGAGACCGCAGATACTGCACTGAGCTGGGTGGTGTGCTCAGACCGTGCTCAGTGGGGCTGGTGGTGAGGCCTCCTCTGAGAAGAGAATGGATCCCCCATACTAGCCCATCCACTAGGACCTCTGTGCCTCTGATGAAAGAGCGTGGTGTTAGCTCCCCTTACCTGCCATGCTCGGGGTCAACTGTGCAGGGTGGCTTCAAACTGAGGAAGTACAACAGTGTGCCCATTGGCCTTTTAAAGATGGCACCAGTGTCAATGATCATAGAATAGCCAGGGGCATCAGTGCGATGGTGAGTCCCTCCAGCCATATTGGGTTGCAGAATTGGGGTGGCATTGAATTCAAGGAACACTATGAGATGGTGTGGGTAGTTAATGTGGTGAGTTCGATAAGATAGCGCCATGAAACTAGTTCAGTCTCGTACAGATAATCCCTTTGTCACACTCAATAAAAATGTCACTGAGACAAACTATTATTAGATTCAGCCCAATAAGTCGAAGACTCTGCTAACCCAACACCCAGTTACAAAGTTGCAGAACAAATGTTCATCTAAAACTCTCCCTCATCTTTATTGACGCCAATATCCCCTTCACCTATCATCCTGGGAATACTGGCTCATGTTGTAGGATGCTGTCAAAATGCCTTCATTTCAGCATTCTGAAACCTGAGATCTTACATGAAATTGTCTCTCAATCTCCCTTTCGCTTTTTCCCCCAAAATCCTTTTTATCGTTGGTAGTTAAACTGATTTCTCCACCATCTCTCTCTGGCAGGAACTAGGGAATACGGACTAGGCAATAAGGACTCAGTATCAGAGTGATCATGTAACTAGACGGGTAATTCAGAGGTACGGGTTGTGACTCCAAGACAGTGTTTAACATCCTACCACAGCCGATGTCAGAGATTAAATTTGAATGACAAAAATTGGAATAATTTCACTCATGGAAACCAGAAGCCGTTAAGATTTATTTTTATTATATTGCTGATAGTCTTTGTTAAAGAAACTTAACATTATTACCCAATCTGAGCTCAGTGTGACTTCAGACTCACAGCAACATTGTTGGCTCCATTTTGTCTTGACAAATGGCCGCGTGGTCAAGGACAATTAGTGATGGACAACAAATGCTGCCTTTGCCCATGATGCTGGCATCCCGTGAAACAACATTAAAGGTGAAATAAATCAAAGAACGGTGGGTTCTAGAGATCGAAAATAAAATTGTCCAGAGTCTGAAAGTGTGAGAGAATCTCACAGGTATGGCAGCCACTGTCAGGAGAAATGCAGATAATGTTTTGACCCTGCTTCACAACTGAAAGCAAACTGGGAAATAATATTATTTATCCAGGTATCATGGATGGTTGGGTTGGAGAGAGAGGTGGGAGCTAGGTTTAAATTGACTGGATGGTGAAATGGCCAGAAAAATAGAGGAAAAGAAATGAAAAGTGAGCAAAGGGATTGCTGATGATGAACTGAAAGGAAAACAAAATGGCAAGTTATTCTCACATTTCCCCATTTCCCATATTCCTGAATATCGCGTCCATTTAGTTATGTCCCTGTTTAAAGTGAATTAAGTTCCCTTATCTCTCTTCTCTGAGTGTGATGATCGAATCCATTAGCAATACTGGTGCTGCCCTTATAGTTGCTGAGATATAGAGGAAGTTAATGCTACATTGTCAACTGCTTCTTTGGAGAGAGAACCTCTTACTGTGGGAGTGTGCAGAGATGCAAAGGATTTCTCAGCCAGGAAGATAAACTCAGGAGTGGAAATAGTTTTCAACACTGAGCGCGTGCACTTACCGTGTGGGGAATTGACTTGTTCCTGTCATTGGAAAATCAGTGGAGTTACTGTGGATGCTTATCTCGGGTTTGTATTGTCAGCCGCTGCGTCTGGTGACCCCACTCTATACACTGCATTTACAGAGTGTCTGGGTCCATGGTAAACAAATGGAGATGAGGCTCCACGGAAGGAAAGCTCTATAAATAGGGAGGTGCAGGACAGTGCATTATCTTTCCTGGGATTTCCCGGGACATTTGTCTAAGCTGGACCAGGTGTCAGGTATGAAGCCAGTTTGTTTCAAAATTGAGGTGGTCACGGAGCTGTGTCCCCTCCTTCAATATACTGTGTAGCCTCACACCAGTGACAGGACTGTGTTAATGCTCACCATAAATTAAACTGGATTAATTCTGGAACTTTCAAGGCAGGGGTGAGTAACATATCCACCATCACCGGAGTGCAGTCCTCCGATATATTCACTGGCTGACAGGACCCATCTGTCCGCTGAGAGCAATATATTGTGCCCATCTCCCTGAGAAAGATACAGAAAGAAACTTCCAGAAATATAAGGGAACAGAGTGACTGATGAAAATGAGGAACAACAGGAAATTCGAATTAATAAAAGGTATGTCTTTCAAAATCTCATTGTATTTAAGGTTGGTATATTGCTGCATCTGATGAGCTACATCCCCGGGTATTGAGGAGGTGACAGTAGAGATAGTGAAAGAATTACTGATTATTCTTCAAAGCTGATTAGATTCTGGAAAGGATCCTCCAGACTGGAAAGCAGCTTTTTTAAACCTAAATATTTAAAACAGGACGGAGAGAGCGAACAGCAAACTAAACAGTGGTTAGCTTGATGTAAGCTGTGAGAAAAACATTGGAACGTTTTGTGAGGAATGTGACAACTAGACACTTGGAAAATAATGACATGATTTGGTAGAGTCAATCTAGATTCAGGAAGGGGAAATGATCTTCATCTTTGATAAATCTGCTGGACTTTGTGGAGATTGTCCGTTGTGACATCGACAATTGAGAACCGGTGGGAATGAAGTGTTTGAATTTTCAGTAGATGTTTGACATGGTTGAATACAGATGAGTGGGGAATGTTAGAGTCCATGGGTAGGTAGGGGAGGAATACACCGAATGTATTAAAAGTTGGATTATCGAGAGAATGAAGAGAGTAGGAGAATTATCTGGAGTGAAGGATCAGTGTTTGTGCAATAGCTCTTCACAAGATATAAAATATTTCAGATATGAACAAAAAATATCATCATTCACATTTATGTTCATTAAATCGTGAGAGGTTGGGAAGTGCTGTTGTTAAAACAGACCTGGATGTGCTTGGTCATAAGTCACAAACAGAATTTTTACACAGCAGGAAGTAAATGATATGTGGCTCTTCATGCAAAATGATTAAAGTACCAGAGTAAATGTATCTTTCCAAATGATAGTGTTTTGTTGAGGGACTGTTAGGGTTATTGTGTACATGTTGAATCAGCTTTATAAATAATGATCTTGGCAGCGATTCAGTCCAAAGGGGTTTCACCAGACTAAACCCTGGCATGATGCTACCATGAGGGGAAAGTGAAGAAACTTGTGCTTAATAAAGTGTGTTAAAGTGTTTGTGAGTTTATATTTTAAAAATGCTGAAGCACATTGAATGTTGAAGATACAAAATTGCCTTATTAAATCAATTAAAGGAATGCCCAGACAAATTCACATTTCCTATGTATTGGAATGCAAATATATCCACTGTAAATATATTGGCTGGTGCCTGTTCTAGTCGAGGAGAGATCTGCACGGTAACAGCATGTAGATTGTGGTTTTTGATGGTGGTGGTGGTGGGCGGTTCAGCCGGTAACAGTATTACAAATGGACAACGCAGCAGAATCATCTGGCCTGCGATAAGAAAACATGCATCTTTCTCCCTCACTACTAACTTCACGAGAGCAATGGGTGATGGGAGATGTGATCAATAGCCAGCGGTGCCAACATTCAATCCAGTCCAGTAGTTTTTGTGAACTGAAGGAACCATACTGAAAGGGGTTAAATGGAGCTGTTTGTTCAGTGACTGTGATTGATGCCAGTCTCCATGGATCCTGATTGTGTCACTGGATGTTTTCTGTCTCCTATTAGTAAGGGGCCTCTTGCAATGGCTTATGCCATTGTAGCAGCAGATGCATCAACTCCAACGCTCAAAGGGACACAGCTGCAGAGACACAAAAAGGAGATTTAAACATCTGAGAATAGTCTGGAATGATCCATTAATGGATCAGAATCTGAGAACATTAGACTGGAATGCTGCAACAATGGACAGGAGTTTATCCTGGGGTCTTTTGCTTTTTTCCTCGTCTCGGTCAACATTATCACTTCGGATATGGGCTGCACTGCTGATTATCCAGGCGGGTTACTATCCTATCCTCGCTATTGTTGGTGTTCCTGGTAAGATTCTTCATCTCTATCCATTTATTAATCTCTTCAACCATGGCGAATTTCTTTGCTATTTCTATTATCTATATTTGTCAAAGACGGAAACTATTGTCTTCAGTTTCAAATGCAAATTCCATTAATTACCCACAAATTTCAGAACCGCCCTCACAAACATCTGAGAACTAGACTGTTCACAATACCGAAGTACCTTTCATCCCTGAATTTATTTATGTCTTGGTATTCTGTCCATCACCAAACCGACCCACTACCAGCTTGATTATATGCCCAGTCACCATCTTGGCTTCAATGCTGATGCTTCATTATCTATTATCTATGCTTCGGTAAAATTCAGACGTTATGGTTCCACCTCTCTTCTAAGCACTCTTTCAGTTGCAAATATTTCGATCACAACTTTGTTCTTGTCTCTAAAATAACTTAATGTCAGGAACACTCTCTCAGAGCAGTAATGTCGGAAGAAATGTAATTCAGATGCACAGGTTATTACACAGAAAGACACTGTTCCACATCCTACCGCAGATGATTTCAGAAAGTAAATACACAAGACAGGAATTGGGAAAAAAGCAAGTTTTACTAATAACAACCATTACATCTCCAGCATTTACGTTTAGCTATTTCACTGATGTCCTTTGGTAAATAGATCTTGCTTTACTCTCTGGTCTGGCTTAAGATTGATGTGAGACCCACAGCAATGTGCTTGGTTCTGTACTGCCTGAAAGAATGACCTTGCAGTAAATGATATTTGGTTAGGTCAACAAATGCTGCCCCTGTCAGCGATGTAGACATTCCAAGTAATAACAAAATTAAAGGTTAAATAAAGCAAAGAATGATGCAACAGATCAGAAACAAGAAAGAACGCGAAAGTGCCAGACAAACTGAGCAGATTTGTTAGCCCCCTCCAGTCGAGAGAAAAATAGAATTGGCAATTCGATTCATACATCATAACTGAACACAGTTGGGAAATAGTGTAATTGATGTTGGTGACACCGACATCTGTTATGAAGGGGAGAAGGATTGAGTTGAATAGATGGAAAGAGAGAGAGAGAGAGAGAGAGAAAGAAACAAACAAAGGGATTGTTGGTGGTCAGCTGTGATGGAAATAAAAACTGAAATTAAACATTACTTATGTTTTTTCTGTTCCCATATTATTAATAATCATGACCATATAAGGTACATGTAAAAGTCCCTGCTCAAAGTTATTTATGTCTGTTGTTCTCTATTCCCTGAGTATGATCATCTTCCTTTATTCAGTAATGGGATGCTGGGCCAGTATTTAATTCCCTTTCCTCATTGGTCTTGAGAAGGTGTTGGTGAGCTGCCTTCCTGACCAACTGCAGCCTGTGGGCTCGAAGGAGTCAGTGCTGAGGTCCATGCGTTTCATTTCTTTGAGGCTTTGAAGTGACTGATATAACTGAGTGACTGGCTTGGCTATTTCAAACTGCAACTGAGAGTTAATCACATTGCTGTGGGTCTGGAGTTACATGTAAGCCCGACCAGCTGAAGATGGTAGATTTCCTTTCCTGAAGGGCATGAGGGTGCAAGGTAGGACAATCGACAGTGGTTTCATTGTTTCATTTGATTCTTAATTCCTGATATTTTATTGAATTTAATTTGCAACATTTGCCGTTGTGGGATTCGGCTCTGGTGTCTGGGTCATTACCTGATTCCCTGGATTGATATTCAGAGATAATACAGCTAGATCATCGCCTCCTCAGTGTCTCCAATCAACTCGAATGGCAACAGTGATGTTGTTGTTGGTGTGACTTTGCTTCATAAGGCAAATAAATGATTGGCAAAAATTGCCATCCTTCTCAGTTTGTATTTATGAGAAGGCGAGATGATGGGAAGTGCTCTTGGTGAAAAGGAGCTGGATGTCCTTGATCATGAGGCACTAACAGAATTCCTACAGAGCAGTCGGGTACTGGCAGGTGGAACTACATTGGGTTGAGATATCTGGTTGGCACGGACAGGTCCGACCGAAGGATCTGTTTCCATGCCGTGCATCTCTATAACTCTATGACTCAGCAAGTAATCAGCACAACAACTGAGTAGTATCGTTCATTACAAAATGATTAAAGAATAAGAGTGAAGACACCGTCCTGCAGTTGTGGAGTATACTTGAGACAGTAATTTCCTTCATTTATAATCAATGATCTCTTTGGTACAGAGAGACGGTGTAATGGAGTTTCTCCAGACTAATCCCTGCGGTGATGGTGTCGTGAGGAGAGTGTGAAGGAATTTGGCTGCCCTTTCCTTACCTCTCGCCGCTAGCTCAAGATGTTTCATTTGCAACTAATTTCTTGCCATCTCTGATTCTGTTGGTTTCTCCAGCAAGTTTATTGGACGAGATTCCGCTGTAATTATCTCTCCTTTCCTCACAGAAGCAGTCAGTTCCAATTCCAGCTTCTCTGCTAATTCATGCAACTTGGTCTTATTCATTTTTCGTAAAATTTCCAAAGTCACTGCATGCACACCCAGAAAACGTTTGGCGACTGAAATAGCCATTATTATTCTAAGTTTTCTCAACCCAATCAAACTAATACCCAAAAAGAAACATTAGACTTTCGATAAAATGCAGAAGAGGGGGAAAAAAGAAAGCAGTAGAACAGAGAGTAAAAATAAAAAATGGTAAAAGAGAGAGCAATAGGGGAGAGAGAAAGAGAGAACTTTTGAAGAACAAAAACTGACAATTAAAAAGGAAAGTCAGTGTAAAAGGCTGGAGATAACGGCTGAGGGTGTGCTTCGTTACGAAGAGAGTGAGGATGAGCAAGCCCCTGCTAGTCATAAGCCTAGTGAGAATTTGTTTGAGTATGTTCAAGCATCGCCTCAATTTGATGAGAAGAATGTGATGCCCTTTTCATCTCATTTGTAAAGTTGGCTAAACAAATGCAGTGGCCAGAGGCAATGTGGGTTTTGTTGATCCAAACGAAACTTGTAGGTAGGACTGTTGAGGTATTCACATCCCTATCAGATGAGGTATCTGGGGAGTATAAGGAGGATAAAAAATCATTTTGGCTGCATAGGCAACATTTCAGGAATTTAATGAGGGATCCTGGTGAAACCTACACTGAGTTTGTAAGGATCAAACAGACTAATTTCGATAGTTGGATAAGAGCTTTAAAATTCAAGCAAAGCTATGATGCCCTTAAAGAGGTTAACACTTGGAGGAATTCAAACTGCCTGAAGTAGTGCAAACTCAGGTGGAAGAGCAGAGAGTGTAAACAGCAAGGTTAGCTATTGAAATGGCTGATCATTATGAACTGGTCCATAAACTTGGTTTGGCTTCCAGAACCAGTTCTGGTCTCTGAGTGACAGAACTTGGAGCAAAGCGATATCCTCACGTGCAAAGGGAAAGGTAGATCACAGTGTAGATCATAAGGATAATTTACCACAGTAATAAAGAAAACCTTGAGGGGGACAAAGAAGTTAAAAACCTGTCGTGTTTTCATTGTAAAAAAGAGGGCCACACAAAATCACAGTGTTGATGGGCTGGGAGAAAACCAGATGTAGGATAACCAAACAAACTGGAAGTTTTGTTGGACTCGTAACAAAAAGCATAAGGGAAAGTAGGCAACTGCCTCAGAGTGTCCAAGATGATCAGTGGACGTGCCAAATCTGCAAACAAAACTTACATGAAAGGGTAAAGTTTATTCACATAGGCCAGGATTAATTGGTAAGAAGGTTTCAATATTAATTGACACGGGATCTTTTCAGTCTGTAATGCTGAGGGGTGAGGCTTTCTGCACTCTTGAGAGACTATTTCCAGAAAATGTGCTGGTAACAGGAATTCATAGTGAGGCAAAAAGTGCTCACTTATGTAAAGTGAGGCTAGAGTGTCCAGAGAAGATTGGAGCATGTGCGGTAGGTGTACTAGACCCCTAACTTTCAGCTCTAGGAATAAAATTTGTCCTTGCTAATAATATAGCTGCTTCACTGGTAGGCGTGCTGCTTCCTCTAGTTGAAAAGCCAGTGGAGGTGCGGGCAATGGAAGACCTGGAGAATATTTATCCAGGAATTTCACCTGATTGCATCACCAGAAGATCACAGAAGCAGAGGTTTAAGCAGGATAAAGGCACAGATAACGAAGCTGATGTAGAGTTATCCAAAAGTTTCTTTTTGATCTGATAAGTGGAAAACAGACGGAGCGAGTAGGAAAATATGAACGTAGTTTTAGCTCTGCTAAGCTGATTGAATTACAGCAAAAAGTTGTGGAGTTACAGAAGTTATATCAAAAGATATTTAGGAAGAAAGAGAATGAATGCATTCCTATGTGTTATTACTTAACAAATGATGTTTTAATGCAGATATGGAGATCAGCACACATTGAAGCAGATCAGACGTGCACAGAAATTCATCAAATTGTTTTATCTGTTGGGTATAGAAAGGGAGTGCTGCGAGTGGCACGTGAGCTACAACTTGGAGATCATTTCGGGGTGAGGACATTACAGGCTGAAATACAAAGATATTTTCACTGGCCTGGACTTCACAAAGATGTAGTGAATATTGCCAAATGTCTCAAACATGTCACATACGCAGTAATAAAACCTGCAACTTTAATACCTATTCCAGCATTTAAGGATCCTTTCACAAGAGTCATGATAGATTGTGTAGGTCCCCTATCGCAAAGACTAAGTAGGAATAAGTATTTCTTAACAATAATGGATGTGTCCACTAGATTTCCAGAGGCAGACCCATTATGTAGCATCACAGCGAAAAGAGTTGTAGAAAAAAAGTACTTATTTTATACATAGGTACGGACTACCAAGAGCTCCAGATAGATCAAACCTCACATCCGCACTATTCAAGCAGGTGATCGATAACTTGGGAATAAAGCAATTCAAATCTGCTACATAGTATTCGGAATCACAGTGAACATGAGTGAGATGGCATCAAACAGTGAAGACCATGTTGAGGGTTTATGGTCAGGATAATCCAGATGATTGCGGTAAGGAAATTCTTTTTGAACTATTTGTGATCAGAGACGCACAGAATGAATCGACCAAATTCAGACTATTTGAATTATTTTTTGAGCATGAAATAAAAGGACTGTTAACATTGGTTAAGGAGAAATTAATAAGGCAGAATTCAGAGACCACCCATTTGGAGAATGTCAAATTTTAGGGAACGATTAAACAGCGCAGAAGACTGAATCGTTTGGAGATTGGAGTCCCTGATGGTCACGGCTGTGAACACAACCTTCTGCAGTTTCTTACAGTTCAGGGCACAGCGGTTGCCGTACCAGACTGTTATGCACCCGGTCAGTACGCTGTCAATGTTGCATCTGTAGAAGTAGTGCATGTTGAATTTTCTGAGCCACCCGAGTGTTCTTGACTGTCACACCTAGGTGAGACATCCAGGGTTGGCAGTTATCGTCACTCCGAGGAAGTTGATGCTCTGTACGTCCTCAACCGTTGATGTAGATTGGGGCATACTCCCCGACTTTCTAAGTGAAGTCAATGGTCAGTTCTTTACTTATGCCAAATTTGAGAGAGAGGTTTTTATCATTACACCATGCCACCACACCACTATGTCCTTTCCGTATTCTGACTCGCAGTTGGTTGTTATACCTCCTGCTTTGGTGATGTCAGCAGCAAACATGTAACTGGCGTTGTTTGGAATTTAGCAACACAACCGTGAGTGTATAGGGAGTACAGTAGGAGGCTGAGGGCAGAGCTGTGGGTGCACAGGGAGTACGGTAGGGGGCTGAGGACACAGCCATATGTATACATGGAGTACAGTAGGCGGCTGAGCACACAGCTGTGGGTGCACAAGGAGAACAGTAGGGGGCTGAGCGCACAGCCGTGGGTGTACGGGGAGTGCAGTAGGGTGCTGAGTGCACAGCAATTGGAGAACAGAGAGTCCAGTGGGGAGCTGAGGACACAGCCGAGGGTGTACAGGGAGGAGAGTGGGAGGCTAAGGGCATAGCTGTGAGTATATGGGGAGGACATTAGGGGGCTGAGGGCACAGCCATGGCTGTGCAGGGAGTAGAGTAAGGAGCTGATGACACAGCCGTGGCTGTACAGGGAGTACAGTAGGGTACAGAGGACACAGCAGTGAGCTTACAGGGAGTACAGTATGGGGCTGATGACACAGCCGTGGCTGTACAGGGAGTACAGTAGGGTACAGAGGACACAGCCATGAGTGTACAGGGAGTACAGTAGGGGGCTGAGGACACAGCTGTGGCTGTACACGGAGTAGAGTAGGGGGCTGATGGCACAGCTATGGATATACAGGCCGTACAGTAGGGGGCTGAAGGCACAACCTGTGTGTAGGGGGTACAGTATGTGGATGAGGGTACAGCCGGGGTGTACACGAAGTGCAGTGGGGGGCTGAGGACAGAGTCTTGGGTGTGCAGGGGTTACAGTAGGGGGCTGAGAGCATAGTTGTGTGTGCACAGGGAGTGCAGTAGGGAGCTGAGGACACAGCCGTTTGTGCACAGGGAGTACAGTAGGGGGCTGAGGGACACAGCCACGTGTGTACAGGGAGTACAGTTGGGGACTGAGGACACAGCCGTGTGTGTACAGGGAGTACAGTAGGGGACTGAGGACACAGCCGTTTGTGCACAGGGAGTACAGTAGGGGTGAGGGCAGAGCCGGGGTGTACGAGGAGTACAGTAGGGGGTTGATGACACAGCCCTATGTGTATGGGGAGTACAGTTAGGGGCTGAGGCCACAGCAGTGGATGTACGAGGAGTACAGTAGGGGGCTGAGGACACAGCCAGGGTGCACAAGGAGTGCAGTAGGGGGTTGACGGCACTGCCCTGTGTGTTCGGGGAGTACAGTAGGGTGCTGAGCTCACAGCCCTGTGTGTGCAGGGAGTGCAGCAGGGGGCTGAGGGCACAGCCATGTGTGTACAGGGATGCAGTAGGGGACTGAGGGCACAACTGTGAGCGTACAGGGAGTAGTGAAGGCAGCTGAGGGTACAGCCGCAGGTTTAGAGGGAGTATAGTTGGGTCTGAGTGCACAGCTGTGATTGTGTACAAGGAGTACAGGAGGTGGCTGAGGACACAGCTGGGGTGTACAGGGAGTCCGGTAGGGGCTGAGGACACAGCTTTGGCTGTACAGGGAGTACAGTAGGGGGCTGAGGACATAGCCGGGGTTACAGGGAGTGCAGTAGCGGGCTGAGGACATAGCTGTGTGCGTACAGGAGTACGGTAGAGGACAGATGACACAGCCTTGGGTGTACAGGAGTACATTAGGGTGTTGAGAACACAGTTGTGGATGTACAGGGAGTACAGTAGGGGTCTGAGGACACAACTGTGGGTATACAGGGAGTACAGTAGGGGGCTGAGGTCACAGCCGGGGTGTACAGTGAGTACAATAGCAGCTGAGGACACAGCGTTGTGTGTACAGGGGGTACACTAGAGGGCTGATTACACAGCCTTGGGTGTACAGGAGTACTGCAGAGGGCTGAGGACATAGCTGTAGGTGTACGGGGTGTACCACAGGGGGCTGAGGACACAGCTGTGGGTGTATGGGGGTGTACCATGGAAGCGGAGGACACAGTTGTGGGTGTATGGGGAGTCCATTATGGGGCTGAGGACACAGCTAAGGGTGTACGGGGAGTACAGTAGGGGACTGAGGGCAATGCTGAGGGTGTATATGGAATACAGTATGGGGCTGAGGACACAGCTGTGGGTGTATGGGAGCACCGTGGAGGCAGAGGGTGTATACAGGGAATACAGTAGGACGTTGAGGACACAGCTGTGGGTATACAGGGAGTACATTAGGGGGCTGAGAGCATAGCTGCGGTGTACAGGGAGTACAGTAGGTGGCTGAGGACACACTGTGGGTTTACTGGGAGCACAGTCGGGGGTTGAGGACAGAGTTGTGGGTTTTCAGGGAGGACAGTATTGGACTGAGGGCACAGCTGTGAGTATACGGGAAGTGCAGTAGGGGGTTGAGTGAACAGCCTTGGGTGTACACGTGGTACAGTATGGGGCTGAGGATACAGCCGTTGGTATACGGGAGTACAGTAGTGGTAAAAAAAGCCTTTTTATCTGCCTTTGAGTTTGTTCCAGAAAGCTATAGACAACAATTCAGGAATCGAAGGAAGGATCGTGGTCACACCTACATTGAGTTTGAAAGGATCAAACAGACTAACTTCGATAGTTGGATACGAGCATTCAAAATCAAACAATACTATGATGACCTTAGAGAGATAAGTATTTAGAAGAATTCAAAAATTCACTGTCTGAAGTAGTGCAAACTCGTGTGGAAGAACAGAGAGTGTAAACAGTAAGGTTAGCAGCTGAAGTGGCTGATGATTATGAACTGGTTCATTAGACTTGGTTGAGCTTTCAGATACAGTTCCAGTCTACAAGAGATAAAAATTGGAGCAAAGAGATATCCTTACGTGCAAAGGGAAAGGTAGATCTCAGTGAAGATCATCAGGATAATTTACCACGGCAAAAAAGAAAAACTTGAGGGGGAAAAATTAGTTAAAATAAACTCTGGTATTTTCATTGTAATAAAGTGGGCTACACAAAATCACAGTGTTGTTGGGCTGGGAGAAAACCAGATGTAGGAAAACCAGATAACCACACCAGCCTAGACATTTTGTTGCACTAGTAACAAAACGCACAAGGGAAGATAGGTAACTGCCTCAGAGTGTACAAGGTAATCAGAGGACCTGCCAGATCTGCATAAAAAGTCTACATGAAAGGGTAAAGTTTATTTACATAGGCCAGAAGTAATTTTGTAAGGAGGTTCCAATACTAATTGACGTAGGATCTTTTCAGTCTGTAATGCTGAGGGGTGAGGATATATGCACTCTTGAGAGGCTATTGCCAGAAAATGTGCTTGTAACAGGAATTCATAATGAGACAAAAAGTGCTCCTTTATGTAAAGTGAGGCTAAAGAGTCCCGAGAAGTGTAGATAATGTGTGGTAGGAGGACTGGACACATTCTCAGCTCCAGGAATAAAATTTGTCCTTGAAAATGATATAGCTGATTCACCGGTAGGCGTGCTGCCTACTCTAGTTGAAAGTCAGTGGAAATGCAAGCAACTGAAGACCTGGAGAATGTTTATCCAGAAATTTTCCCTGATTGAATGATCACAAGATCACAGATGCACTGGTTGAAACAGGGTATAGGCGCAGATAAGGAAGCTGACATCGAGTTAGCCAAAAGTTGTTTTTGATCAGTTGCATGGAACAGAGAAGGAGCAAGTAGGAAAACATGCAAGTATTTTTAGCTCTGCTAAGCGCATTGATTTGCAGCAGAAAGATGAGGAGTTACATCAGTTATATCAAAAGGCATTTAGCAAGAAAGAGAATGATTGCTTTCCTGTGTGTTAATATTTAACAAATGATGTCTTAATGTGGAGATCAGCACACATTGAAGCAGATCAGACGTGGACAGAAATTCATCAAAATGTTTTGGGTATAGAATGGAGGATGCTGCGAGTGGCTTATGAGCTACCACGTGGAGATCATTTCGGGGTGAGGACAATACAGGCTGGAGTACAAAGGTATTTTCACTGGCCTGTACTACACAAAGATGTAGTTGAATTTTGCCAGACGTCTCAAACATGTCACACAGGCAGTAATAAGACCTGCAACTTCAATACATCTTCCAGTATTTGAGGAACCTTTCAGAAGAGTCTTGATAGATTGCGTCGGCCCCTACCTCAAACACAAAGTAGGAATAAGTATTTATTAACAATAATGGATGCGTCGACTAGATTTCCAGAGGCAATCCCATTATGCACCATCACAGCTAAAAGAGTTGTAGAAAAAAATACTTCATGTTTTTACTAGATACGGACTACCAGTAGAGATCCAGACAGATCAAACCTCACATCTGAACAATTTAAGGAGGTGATGGATAACTTGGGAATAAATCAATTCAAATCTACTGCGTACTATTCGGAATCTCAGGGAGCATGAGAGAGATGGCATCAAAAACTGAAGACCATGTTGAAGTTTTAAGGTCAGGATTATCCAGATGATCGCGAAAAGGAAATTCCGTTTGAACTATTTGTGATCAGAGACGCACAGAATAAATCGAACAAATTCAGTCTATTTGAATTAATTTGCAGGCATGAAGTAAAAGGACCATTAACATTGGTTAAGGAGATATTAATAAGTCAGAATTCAGAGACCACCCATTTGGACGATGTATCAAATTTTAGGGAATGATTAAATAGAGCTGGGGAGTTGTGTAGACAGCATTTAAAAGTATCGCAGCATACAATGAAACAGGAAGTGGATCAGAAATCACAAATTGGCAATTTTGCAATTAGGAATAAGGTATTGGTGTTACTTCCAGGAACAGTTGAGCCATTAAAAGCAAGCTTTTGAGTACCATATCAAATTGGGAAGAAATTGAATGAAGTGAACTACTTTGTACAGACTCCAGACAGGAAGAAATCTCACAGAGTGTGTCATGTGAATATGCTCAACAGGTATTTTGATAGGGAAGGAAAGCAAGAGGAGAAGGTATTAATGATTACAGCATAGAAGGAAGGATTCTGAATTAGACATTCCTAATATCAAATTGAACAATGAGAAAGTTGCCAAAAATTGGGATAAATTATTGAGATACCTTCCACAAGAAAAGCATAGTGACCTTAAAGAGTTATTACGGTATCTTGGAGAGATATACGGAAATAAACTGGGAAGTACGACCATAATTGTGCATGATGTAGACACAGGAGATGCTGTTCTGATTAAATAACATCCTTAAAGGCATTATCCTCTAAAGTTGGCACAGGTTCAGAAGGAAATAGAGCACACGCTCCAAGATGGCATAATCGAAATGAGTTACTGTGCTTGGAGCTCATATATAGTCATGGCGCCAAATACAGATATTACCCAGTGGACATGTGTGGACTATCACAAACTTAACTTCTCAACCTTAAGCAAGCTTCATCGTTCCTCTTGACTAGATGCTCTAAAGCTCCTGGCACAATGAAGATATGGAGCAGTAAATGGATGGGAGTTGCACATCCTGTCACTTCCAGCATGGACTGCAATTTTCCCGACATGGGCAGTGATCAAACTCAGTATTACTGAGCGATGCACAGGGATGATGGACACAGCTCTACATGCTGGAAGGGTAACTGCTCCAGGTTTACAGAGTTATTCACTGCACAACTCCCCGGGGGCTGATGTGGTCTGGACAGTCTGTACAGATTGCTTGGTTGTATTGAGCGGTACACTAGCCTGGTCTGCACAGTGCTTCACGTTGAATAGATATCTAATCTGGATTATGATGTCTGACTCTGTGAGGTCGATTTGGTATCTGGCAAAGCCGATCATTTGAGCTGATCTGTCAGCATATGTATTTTATGTTTTTATTCTTGTCATTGGACCCGCCAGTGTCTGACTCCTCCAGCTAATCCCATTTGTCTGAGAAGAACCATATTTATTCAACTTGTTGATCAAGTAATCATCCAAATATAACACGAATATCCGTCCTTCTGTACCTTAACCTGGCCGTTGGTGCACATATCCCTGAATCCCCCGGGACGTAGTTATGAATTTCAGAAACAATGTGCAAAGTGCACGGCCCATGCTTTTCTTTACATCACGGTTGTGGGTCCCATTTGGATCCTTAATGTATCAAGAGCTGGCACTGTGAAGCTCAGAAACAATGAAATTGTGTGTCTCTGGCTGTTCACTTCCTGGTGTGTCCCATGTGGTGCTCCATGGTGGACAGGGGGTCCCAGCAGCTTTGCGACACGTCTTTGAACCTTGTCGTGTGCCTGTTCACTGAACATCTGTGTTTGCCCTTCTTGGCTGATCATGCGGTCAGTTACATGAGGAAGCCCCTCTCGTATTATTGTTAAGCACCAGGCATCAAACTTGTAACTGAGGGGCTTCTGACCGACTCCGGTTATTGGAAAGTGAGTGGAAGAGCAGGGAATGGTTTTCGGGAGGCTGTGCTATGAGCTGCCTCAGACATTCAGGGAGACCTGTGCATTTGGTGACCCAACTCTGAATGGACCATGGGGACGAAACTAACAGCATCTGCGTCTGTAACATGAACAACAAATGGAGCAGAGGCTGCAGAGAGGGGAAGCTCTGAAACCACTCAATGCGTGTGTCTGGAGAAAGGGATCTGCTGGATCCACCTCGGGTTTTCCAGGAACAGCTTCCCAAGCTCCACTTAACCCAGGAGTAGAGTTTGAGGGGACACTGATTGAACAAGCAGTTGGTCACAGAGCCATGTCACCTCCTTCAACACGACCTGCAGCTTCACACCAGGAGGAGGGCGGTGCTATCAGTGTCTTTTACGGTCACAGTTTTGTTCAGCTTCTTTTTTCCTGAACTTTCCAGGCAGGAGTGGGTGACGGCTTCATCATCCCTCCGATCTCAACCTCAGTGTCATCATTCAGTGACAGAGGATATATTTGATGGATGAGAGAAATAGGCCTACTGGGAACATCAGGCAGCAGGCGAGCAGGGTGATGGAGCAACACTTGCCATGTCTCACTGGCTCAGAGTGAACCCTCCAGTACACACGGTGTCACCAAGTCCTGTAATCCCTCTGTATTTCAGTAACATACTGCCTGCCGTTCTTCCTGGAAGAAAATGACAGGTTATATATGACGTTAAATCCCACCTGCCAAATTTTTATCCATTGATTAACCATTTACAAACTCTATAACTTCCATTGATAATTTAATTTCCTGCTTATATTATTTCCATTGGCAAACTTATTTACAGTACATTTGTTCCACTTCTCTAGATCATTGATATAGATGGTAAATAGTTGAAGACCCTGCACTGGTCACTGTGTGACCCTACTGGTTACATTCTTTAAAAATTATTATAACTGAATTATCCGGAGTGCCTGCTTTCTGTTTAATAACCAGCCCTTCCCCAGTCCTGTGTTCCCCCATTCGAAGGGCTTAATAAGGACGAGGAACATCAGTCAGCAATATAAGCCCCTCCAGTCTGCTCCACCATTGAATACAATTACGGCTGATGTCAGCCTGCTCCACCATTGAATACAATCACGGTTGATGTCATCTCGGTCTCAGTCCCACTTTCCGGCCCACTCTCCATATCCCTTCAGTTACTCAATATCCCAGCATCCACTGCACTCTGGAACATTGAATTACACAGATTTACAATCATCTGAGAGAAGTTCTCTCATCACTGTTTTAATTCCACTCCTCTTATCCTAAAACTATGATCTCTTGTTTAGATTTCCCCACATGAGGAAATACCCAATGCATATCGACATTATCAATCACTTTTGGCATTGTCAAGACCTCAGTGACATCTCCTCCCATTTTTCTAAACTCCAGAGAGTATAGACCTGAACGTTCAATCTCTCTTCAGAGGACAAACTCCTTTTCTCTGGAATCAGTCTAGTAAACCTCTTCTGATCTGCCTCCATGGTAATTACATCCTTCCTGCAATCAGGATACCAAAACTGTAAACAGTACTCAATTGCGGTCTCACAAATGCTTGGCATTATTGCAGCAACAAGTCCCTCGCTTTATAATCTATTCTTTCAGAAATAAATGCCAAATTTGCAGTTGCCTTTCTCTGCTATACCTGCATATGTATCTTTTGCGATATGGATGAGGATACCAGATCCCTCTGTACCTTAACACTTCGTAGTTTCCCTCTGTTTGAATAGTAAGTAGCTCTTCTGATACACCGACCAAAACGGCCATATACTTTTCCTCGTTTCATTTCTTCTGACAAATAATGGCCCAACCTATCCGTAACCATTCATTATACTTTCTCACTTGAGTCACTGTATTCTGAAAAACTGATTATAGTATGTCCATCCCCTCAAATAAGTGATAGTATTGATTGCTATTAGTTGGGGTCTGGGGACTGAGCCCTATGGTATTTTTTGGAAACAGAAAATGAACCAGTTATTCCATCTCACTGCAATTCTTTGCTTCACAATCCTATATCCAAGCGAATAAATTACTTCTAACCATATGCGATCTTATTCTGCAGATTAACCATTAGTGCACACCTTATTCAATGTGTTCTGCAAGTCCTGATTTTACATCTCTCAGGATCCCCAGTACGCAGCTTGCTTGTCACATTCTGAAAAACTCAAATAAGTAATGAAAATACAATTCATCATTTGTAAAATTATGTTGATTCTGATGGATTGTGTCTTGACTCTGCAAATGGCCTTTCATTTATTCCTGAATAATCGATTTTAACAATTTTGTTACATTCCAGCAGTTTTCTCATTACTTTATATATCATCGTGAAGGTGATAAGCTTGCATTCTCACCTCTCTATGTTCGCTTCGTTCCCTCCAATCCTGTATAATTGTCACATGGTGTGACATGACCTACTCTAGTTGCTGTGTAAGAGGCATGAGTGGCTGAAAGGACTCATTCTCTTCCCTGTGCACAAAATCAATGGGCTGATGTCAAAACAAAAACAAAACAAAACATAGATTAAACCGAGTTGAACCAAGGCAAATTAAATTAAATTACATGAAGTTACAACACCCAGCATAATCTTGCCAAAGCTCCCAATCACTGGTAGCATGAGTTGCCATACCCGTATTTGTTCAGAATTATTCCTCTCAGAGGCCCCTGGGCCCCCAGACACAGCCCTCACTTTTACACAAATGCACTGACCAATATAGCCAATAAAACCATGTCTATATGGTTGAAATAGGGCCGCCATATCCTATAACAATGTTCCTTTTTCTGGTGCCCATACTCGTAAGGAAGTCCAGGACATGGGCTCCATAACACTATGATCAGAATCCTGGGAGATTTCCTGGAACCCAGTTCATCAGAATGTTCTTCCTCGCACAAAATGAAAGAATACGAAACCATTTCTTCCAATGCAATTCCAAAGAGGGAAGGTTCAGCGAACCCAAGAGGAGGGGCACCAGAGTTGCCTTGACCTCGGTTCCCAAAACCCCTTCCAAACTCTTGCTATAGTGCACCAATACCTACGAAACTTGTGGCATGATCACAGGTAATAAGTAAGAGCACTAACGTGTATTGTACATTTGGGCACATTTTTGAAACACCTGTCTTAAATTTGACAAGCTGCTCTGGTGTCAATTAAACCCTGCGGAGTACCTTAAACTGCATAGCCTACGTCCTATTGCAAATTGAAATCTTGCTTACGGTCTCCCAAACATCTTCCCACTCCTCTGGTGAGATCTCCACCCACACTTCCTGAGCCCAGATTCCATAGAGCCGCTCTATATCCTTTGAGATACTGTCTCATAATAAATGATAGAGGGTGCTGACCGAGAGAGCACCTGTGGACCAGAGCACTCTTCTCTCAATTTCCGACCTTTGGGGATTAACCATTTTTTCCTGTATAAAATTCTTTATCTGAAAGTAATGAAACAGGCCCCTCCAAAATAACTCATATTTCTGGCTCAGCTACTTGAAAGCCATCCTGACCACTACGTCAAATAATTCTCCCAAACAGGAATCTCCTCTGGTCTCCCAAAGCCGAAAGCCATAATCCATCAGCCCTAGCTGGGATCCTACTAATCCTACAATGGGAGTAAAAGGGGAAGTTTATTTCTGTAAATTGCCCTCAATTTGTCGCATCATTTCACAGGCTTTAACTATGTTAAGGGCAATTGGATTTCTGCGATGGTCCATAACAGTCCTCATCTTGTCCATGAACAGCAGACTAATGAGGGGGCATCCAAGGAGCAGGAGAATCGACGTTTCAGGCAAAATCCCTTCTTCAGGAACTTAGTTTGCATTTGTTAAAGTCCAGAAAATTCACACCCTTCATATCCTGCAGAAGCTGCAATTTGGTGAGCTTCATAAGTGGCCACCTGTGGTGCAAGGTAAACAAGCTTAACAAACTTTAAAGCCTCCATAGAACCGACCTGGAGAGCATCAAAAGGACCATTCGCATGGGATAGAAGAAACGAGGAAGTACATTCATTTTAACTATTCTACCTAACCAGGATATTGGAATATCTTCCCAGAGCCGAAGGTCCTGTCTTATCTTCTCGAGCACCTGCACGAAGTTTGCCTTATATAATTGACAGAAGGCTGGTGTGATAAAAACACCTAAATAGAGGAAACCTCCTTGTGACCATCGGAAAGGGAATCGGATTGCACCCCCACGATCAGGTACTCGAATAACACCCCAACAGGCATGGCCTCCGATTTCATATAATTGATGTTATACCCCGAGAAAGATCCAAAGAAATCAATCACTTCTATTAAACGGGGCAAAGATATCATCGGGTTAGTTAGAGAGAGAAGAATGTCGTCTGTGTAAAGGATCTGTTATGCCTTCCTGACCCTACAACCCATTCAGTTATATTGGGACCCCTCTGGGTGGCCTCTGCCAGCGGCTCAATCACCAATGCAAAGAATAACGGCTGCCTCTGCCGATGCTAAAATTATACCATTATACCTAACACCATTAGGGAGAACTGCTGCTGCTTTAGCGTCACTATATAATTCTGCCATCCACCAGGCAAAGACACCTCCAAGGCCAAACAGTTCCAAGACATAAAAGACATATGGCCACTACCCCCAATCAAATGCTTTCTCTGCATCCAGCGAGACTACCAAGCTTGGAATCGAGCTTGTTGCCACACCGGAACCATATTTAGCACTCTCTGAATATTAATCGGGGACATGCGACTCCTAATAAAACCTGTCTGGTCCTCTTTCACAATGAAGGAAAATATCTTCTCTAGCCTCAACGCTAGAACTTTCGACAAAATTTCGAAGTTCACATTTTTAATAACAGTATAGGTCTATACGAATAGGCAATCCTCTAGTGCTTTCCCTCTCTTGAGAATAAGAGAAATATTTGCTTCTCTCTGAGTTCTCTGGGTATAACATCAATTTTATGAAATCGCAGGCCATGCCTGTTGGGGTGTTATTCGAGTACCTGATCATGGGGGGGGTGCAATCCGATTCCCTTTCAGATGGTCACAAGGAGGTTTCCTCGATTTAGGTATTTTTATCACACCAGCCTTCTGTCAATTATATAAAGCAAACTTCTTGTAGTCCTGTCTACAAAAATAATTGAATATATCCAACATTGGCCCTGCCATCATTCTATGAACTCCTTATAAATCTCACTCCGCAAGCCATCTGTGCTGGTCGATTTTCCACTCTGGAGCTGCCTTACCGCATGCTGTTGGATTGTCAGAGGGGCATTCAAAAGAGACTCCTTCTCTGAAGTTACACTTGGGAGGTCCAGGGTCTTAAAAAGGACTCTGTCTTCACCAATCTGTCTGCACAATCCTCTGACTGGAGCAATCCAGAATAGAACTTGCTGAATGCTGCATTAACCCTTTTCGGATCGCAGGTGATAGTACCAGCACCCTCTCTAATGGATGCAGTAGATTTGGGCACTCTTCTTTCGGGCCAAGTGCGCCTTCTCGGTTTAGCACCAGACTCGAATAACCGCTGTTTCGCAAAGGAAATCTCCCTCTTTGCTTTCTGGGTGAGCACATTTTTTCTGAGCAACCCGGAGGGCTGTAATCTCCTGCAACTTAGTTACAGAAAGTCTGTCAAAGTATGCTGTCTCAGCTGCCTTTAGCTAAGACTTAAGCATACGCGACTGCTTTCCCTTCTGCCGCATCCGAGTCACCGAACAAGAAATAATCAAATCCCTTGCATAGGCCTTGGCAGTATTCCAGAACACTGACAGATTACTGGCCGTACCCAAGTTAACGTCCCAATATAAACTTAAATTCCCGCAAAAAGTGCTCAATGAATTTGCTATCTTTCAGGAGGCAAGGATCCATGCGCCAGTGCTGTGAGCCTGTCCCATCTCCATCAGCCTGAACATCCACGTACACTGCTGCATGATCAGAATTTTGCAAAACAGCATCGAATTTTTAAAGGCCAATGGCGCAAAAAATATGTGAATCCTGGTATAGCACTTACGTGGGTTAGAAAAAAGGTGAAAACCCGACCTTCAGGGTGAAGACATCTCAAACGTTCACCAACGCAGCTCCGTGTTCAGGTCCACCAGCTGCCTTGATGGCTGGGAAATACCCGTGAGAACCCTTGACATCCTCGCCACTTTGGGATCCATAAGTCGGTTAAAGTCTCCCCTTTAATGGTACGATGTTCCCCAAGGATCATCAACCTGGAGGGCACAACCATTAGAAATTTGAGGGGGGCAATATTATACAATGTTCCATATTCTTCTCCATGTATTAAAGTTTTAAGGATCAGAAACCACTCACGATCGTCCTTAATTTGGTCAAACAACTGAAGCAGAAGGTTTGTATGACTGAATGAAGCTACTCCTCTACTTTTTGAATTAAAGGATGAAATAAACACCAAGCCAAACCTTCCTTGCTGTAACTTTAAGTGCTCCTTTTCAGTTAGATGTGTTTCTTGTAGCAAGGCTCCACCAACACCTTCCTTTCTGAGGCTTGAAAGTATGTTTTTCTTTTAATCGGTGAGTGACTCTCCTTAACGTTCCAGGTGCACCATTTAAACGAGCGGTTAGCCATAGTCATCTGAAGCAGCCCATGACCCACTGGGAGAAGAACCCCATTTATAGCGCGCCAAGTGAAAGCAGTAAACAGTTCATACAAACTTGAAAATATTACTACAATAACATCCAAATCAAAACTTCTAACAACTATTTCTACAATAAACCAACATATAACACAAATAAGTGGAGACTTTCCCCCTTCCTGCAGTGGGTGTTCATATTACCCACCAATCCCCCATGGCTCATCCTAGCTGAAGCTGCTCCCCAAACCCAGGCAAAACAAAGTTTTTAAAAGTTGCACGCATCTTACAACAAGAAAATTCAAAGTGGGAATTCAATCCGTCCCATCCATACTTTGACCTGAGGCAGTCCTGGTAAAACAAAATGTAACCGACCCCACCATTCCCTAACTCCCTTTCCCATTCTGAGTTAAGTGAGAGAAGCGAAAAGCAAATGATAGAAAAACAAAGGATAATGGGAATGGAGGAAGAAAGGAGAAGAGAGAAAAGGGAAAAAATGGGACATCCACATACTAAAAAAAAACGAGGTAAACCAGGCAAACCCCAGAGAAATCAAAGAGAACAGAATTGTCCATATTATTTGAACCAGCCAGTCTATTTTAAGGTGTACAGGAAGTCCTTTGCGTTTACCGGTGAGTCAAAATTAAACACAGACCCTCCCCATGGCTGAAACATAAGATTGCCGAATATCCTAACAAATTATTCACATCACTCAGCCTCCATTTTACCTTATCAAAGGCCTGCTTCTTGCGGACCACAGCCGTAGAAAGGTCTTCGAAAAACATAATTCGTGATCCTTTGTATATCAGAGCCTATGGATCTTTCCCCAGAGCTCGAGAAGCTGACAGCACTTTTTTTTCTCTCTATGTGCTGGAATTGCACTTGGACCGGGTTGGGGCGCTGGTCTGATCCAGGCTTGAACACTGCGACCCGCTCGGCCCACTCGACGCGCACCCAGTCTGCCCTGACTTCCAGCTTCAGATATTGTATGAGCCATTGCTCCAAGAAGCTGACGAGCTAGCCTTCTTCTTCTCTTTCCTGCAGCCCGACCAGGCTGATGTTCTTCTGATCGTCCCGATTTTCGAAGACGTCGGCCTATTCTATTAAGGCCGTAACCTACCACTCCAGGGCATGTACCCGACCCGCCGAGGATTTTGCCATGGTTTCTGAAGCCCGTGGTCCGCTGTTCCATCTCAACACTGCACGGCCCGAGACTCTTCGTCTCCTGGTCCTGCTTCTGCAGTTTCCAGCCTGGTTTAGGTCTCCTTCATCGCTGAATCAATCTTCTCTCGCAGGCTCTGAGCTCCGAGACCAGGCTCTACTCCACAGATAAGTCTCCTGGAGCGTTTGCAGAGGCTGACGTCACAGCCGCGGATGTATCCATTGCTGCTGTGTCCTGCTGGTTGTGATTCTCGTGGTCCTTTTCCCTGAGTCACTTTCCTTACTCACATAATGTGGCAGAGAGCAATACTGAGAATCAAAAACAACCAATTTTATCACAAAAGGGAAGAAAGAGAGGGTGAATGATTCACTTTATCTGGCTTCAGGTGCAGAGCTTTTTGAAATGGTTTGAAGATATTTTTTGTAGGAGGAGACAGTGGAGAACTACTGGATTTTAGAAAGATAGATATTCAAGTGGATATTCAAGAGCTCAGAAAGTGAATAGTAAATAAAATTGAACCAACGTGGTTCGGGGTGACTTTTGGAAATGGAAAGGTAAAAGTGAAGTTGGCCTTCAGTTAGCAGAAATTGGAATATCGATGTAAAGGCGTTCTGCACAGACTGCATGCAGTGTGGATGAGATTGGACCTGTGTTCTGTACTGTTTCAAAGAATGAGAGGTGATCTCAGGAAAACTTAGAAAATTCACCCACGGCAGACTGACTCATACAGGGGAATGAACAAGTGCAGCAGGCAAAATTAGGGGGAACCCAAGATGTTCTGCAAAAACATCAAGCAGAACAGAATAACCAGGGAAAATTAGGACCCATTTCGAAACCAAGGGGGTTATCATTATATGAAACTGGAGAACATTGATAGACTGTAACACGAGAACTTCACACCTGTTTGATTTGGGAGAAGGAAGATGCAGGTACAGAATTCAAGAAGATGGACTGGGAAGCTCTCGAACAGTTTGATATAAAATGCAAGTTGGGATTGATGATTTTGGATGATGTAAAGTCCAAATGTGTTTATCGCAGGATGCTGTTGGAGACCAGAGAGGAAATGTCCTGACCGAAATGTTTAAGTCGAAACTGACCACACAAGGGAGGCGCTAGAGGACTGGAGAACAGCTATGTGGTCCCAAGTTACTGGAAATAAGGTAAAAATAGACCCGTATCTGGTGGTGTACCACAGCGAGCAGTGCAGTGTATCTAATTATTTGTGGTATACATAAATTATGTAAGTGTGAATGTGGAGGGGGTGGTCGGGGGTTGGGGCTGACAGTAATAAGTATTTTTTTGTTGACACAAAGATTGGCCAGGTGGTTGGCAGTGAGGAGGAAGGCCTTATGATACAGGAATATACAGGTGGAATGGTCAGATGGTCAGATCAATGGCAGATGGAATGGAACCCTCATAAATACGAGGTGATGCACTTTGTAAGAAGTAACCAGACAGGGGAGAATTCAATGAATAGCTGAGCACTAGGGAGGTCAGAGGGTGTTTCTTCACATATCCGTGAATGTGACTGGACAGTATAATAACCAGTTAAGAAATCACACGGGACTGTAGGCATAGTGTTCATTCATCGAGGCGACATAATTTGAGTTAAACATGTCATTGGTTAGGCTATGGATAGAATATTGTGTGCAGTTCTGGAAGCCATATTACAGGAAGTGTTCTGGTTTATCAGTAACATCAGAAGCTATTGGGGTCACCACAGAGTTGGAAGCTTCAGTGGAAGTCTCCTGGCTGAAACTCTCTAAATTTTCACTTGATTTGTTTTCCCTCCTCGATTGTAGAACTGCATCTGAGAATCTGTGTCTGATCTTTCCTTTTTGCCAAGTACATATTTTTTGCGATATTACTGCATCAGAACACTTAATTATTAATAGAGGCTAGGCCAATGCCTTCAAATATTCTTCAGGAGCTCTGCTGTCGTCCATAACACGTGACTCCTTCTCTTTCCGTGTAATTGGTTGGAGGCACAAAATGGGCTATCTCTACACTTCTCTAATAATTTAATTAAGCTGAATGACTTCCTTAAATTCCTGTGAAGCCAGCGTGAGGCGCTGAATAATCTCCTCCTTTTAACTGTGGAATTGTGCACTGTCCAGCAGCACTGTTACATGAATGTTACCGATACTTCCAACAGCACAAGCCTTACTGTTGTCCTGGTCTTGTTGCACATGGACAGAGACTATTTCAGGAGATGAAGGGGGACATTTTTCCTGAATATTGTGTGATCGTCAGTGAACACCACCACTTCTAATCTTATGATGGGGTCAAGATATTTATGAAGCAGCTGAAGATGTTTGTGCTGAGGAAGCTACCTTGAGGATAGTTTGCAGACATGTCCAGGACTGCGTGGACATTTGTCCTCAAACCACAATCATTGTGCTTTATGCTTTAAATCACTCTAACCAGGGAAGTTTACAACTCATTCCTATTAAGCACAATCCTGCTCTGGCTTCTTGAGACCATCCTTAGTTAAATGCTGCCTTGATGTCAGGGCCGGTCACTCTTCCCTGAGCCCTTGTGTTCATGTCTTTTGCTCATATCAATAGGTCACAGTGTGGGGTCAAGGAGTGCTATTTGACCAGAGTTGAGGGCTATGAAGAATTAGACATGAAAGAGGATATTAGACCTTATTGTGGGTGCAGACATGCTTGCGGGGAGGGGTGGGGGAATGGTGGTGGGGGTTGGTGGTGTCGTGGCGTGTGGATGAATGACATATCCCTTTTTGTGGCCTTCTCGCATTCTATTATTGGAAAGTAGAGGCTGTTCATTTCCTGGAAGGTCTGTTATTGAATATTGCCAGATTGTCTGGACCATCTCTGGGTGAGGAATGGCGGCTGTACTCACAGTGAAACTGGGTCTACAACTTGACCAACAAACGAAGCTCAAATTGCAGAAAGGGGAACCTCGGTTATGAGTGATGAGGAGCCTCTTTCATACCACAGCAGGGGTTTTCCAATTACACTTTCTAAACAATCCCAAACAGGGTTTGACAGTTTTGAGGGGCTGAATGGTCTCCTCTATTTCTGTGAAAGGGGTAGCTAGCCTCTAATTGCTCCGGTCTTGCAGGCTTGATGGGCTGAATGGAACACAGAAACATAGGACTGAGGAGCAGGAGTGGGTCATTAGGCACTTTGAGCCTTCTCTACCAGGGACTAAGATTGTGGCTGATCAGGTTGTGGTCTCAGCTCCACTTTCCTGTCTATGTGCCGTTATCCAAGAATCACTTCTCTGTCCAATATTTAACTAACTCAGCGTTGAATAAATATAAACAAAGAGACATCACAAACTTGTGGGGAAGAGAATTGCCTGTTTAGAATTTCTGCTCATCCCTCTTATCGAGTCATATAGCATGCAAATGTGTAAGTGCTGACCAGACATCCCATTATGATCGAATCTGATTTAAGATCATTTAACTCATATTCCTCTAAACCTCCTTATTCAGATACCCAGCAAGATGCCAGACTCCACCACTTCCTCTGGCAATTAATTCCACATGGACACCTCCCCCTGTATGAAAACATTGCGTCTAATTTCTCTCTAAAATATTTCCCCTCGTACCTTAAAATAGGCCTCCAGTCTGAAATTCAATCCTCTACCAACCTCTGTCTCCTCCCTTCAATCTAATTTGTATTCACTTGGCGTCGGTGCACTGGTTCCCATGTGTCCTATCCTTTCTGACTTGCCGAATATGCAGAACATTGTCTATCAACTTGTTCTAGTCTGTATGGAAAACATCTACAATACTGCCTTCATCAATCTGCTTTGTCACCTCTTTAACAAACTCAGTCAAATTAGTGCGACACGATTTCTCATGCAAAAAGCCATGGTGACTGTCCCCAATCAATCCTTGCCTTTGTCAATGCATGCAATTGGCTATCCCTCAGAATCCCCTCCAACAATTCACCCACCACTGATGTCAGGCTTACTGGTTGTTGGGTAACTGAGTTCCTTGGGTTGTTAGGTAACTGCTTTCTTTTCTACTGTTACTCCCCCATTGGTCACAGCAAATTATCGGTGTAACCAGGTTGATGATATGGCCAATGTTATTGGTCTCACATTGGGTCAGGGTCATCCTCAGAAGAGGTCAGGTTGATTTCGTTCATTTGTTAAAATAACAAATTCATGACGAAAATAAGGTTCCTCAAACTATGATGGAAAGGTGAATGTCAAATAGAATATAAATTACAAAAATGTACATTGATATTCCCATTTCTAAAATTACTGAGGAACACAAACACACAGACACACACACAGATACATACACAGACAAGCACACTCAGACGCACTCAAACACACACACAGACATGTACACTCAGGCACACTCAAACACACAAAAACACAGACACAAAAACACGGACACACACAGACACATGCACATACAAGTATACGTACAAGCATAGACAAATGCATGTGCCGTTACTGTAAATAATTAGAGCAGAAAAAAGGCCATTTGGCCTATTCAGTCTACTGAGCTATTGACCATGGCGGACATGCTTTTCAAGCCAATTCTCCTGCCTTCTCACAACAAGCCTTGATCCCAGCTTCAAGCATAACTTATCTAGTTATATCCACACGATGCTAATGTGTCTGTGTATACGTGTGGGTCTGTGTGCATGTGTTGTTTCTGTGTGTGTCCCAGTGTCCTGCCCAGTGCTCCATGTTGGAGGGTACGGTTTTAGCAGTTTTGAAGCATATTTTTATAACTTGCTCTGTGCCTATCAATTGAATGTCTGTGTTAATCACTCTCTGCTGCTCAGGTGGTCAGTAACATGAGGAATCCCCACAACTGTTAGTGATTCAGACCAGGCTTCTCATTTGCACTTGACTAACATTTAACTTGACTCTAGTTTTTGTACGTTCGTGGAAATGCTGGGGATGGTTTCCTGGATGTTGCGCTTTAAGCTACTGTGGAAATTCAGGAAGACCAGAGGCCTTGGTGACCCAACTCTGGATGAAACATGGTGACTGTAGTTACAGCATCTAGATCTGAAACATGACCAACAAATAGAGGAAAGGCTGCGGAGAGGGGAATCTCTGTAAAATGGAAAGAAGGAATGAAAATCAGATCAGCCATGTTTTTGAAGAATGTTGGAGCAGGATTGAACGGCTAGCTCATGCAACTTATTCAGATATTTCTGTTAGTAACAAGCCAATTTCCCTTTTTTTTCCTAGTATCCCAGACTGGAGGGTAGTGTGTCAAATCCCCCAGTTCCTTGGGAACAGAAATCTGGTTCCTCACAAGCCTCCAGATTTCTCTGTATCCCAGTCTCGAATGGTTGAGAGACTGCCTCCTGTCCCTGTGTCCCAGTCTAGAGCAGTTGAGTGACTATCTCCTGTCCCTGTGTCTCCGTCTTGAACAGTTGGAACACTGTCTCCTGTCCCTGTGTCCCAGTCTAGAGCAGTTGAGTGACTACCTCCTGTTTCTCCCTGTTCCTGAGTAGCAGTTTCAATGCTCTGAATGATGTCACAAGGTTAAGAAAGGACTTAATAACAGGGAAGTTCTAATTGGAGCAGCATTACACAAAGGTATCGAGAAAATTCTCCACCATACATTTTATGCAGGTCGTCTGTTATTTTATTCCTGTCTCCTTTTATGAACAGGGTGAAACATACACAACAGTTCATTGTTCCGACAATACACCCAAATACAGCGAAATCAGATTTAAAAGATTGAAAAATTTATGGTCTATCCCTCAGCAACCCTTATCCATTCCATCCAAACCGAGTAAATGTGCCCTTCCATTTTGTTATGTAAAATGATGTAAAGAACTGGTCAACTGAACCTGTTTATTTGGTGAATGTGACTAATGTCAGTCTCCGTGGATTCTAATTATGCCAGTGGAGGGTTTCCATCTTTTAATGACAAAATGGCTCCCATCAATATGTTTGGGCGGGAGCATCACTGATAGCACTAACAGGTATCGGCTGGTCCAGAGAGAGGGAAAGATCAGAAACTGGGAATGTTAGACTGGAAAGTTCCCAACAGTGGATCAGAATCTGCGAACGTTATGCTGGACAGTTCTAACAGTGCATCAGAATCTGAATACAATAGACTGGAATGTTCCGACAACGGACAGGAGGTTATCCTATTATGTTGGGATTCTTTCTACTTATTATCCGCGTTACCATCGCAGAACAGATATGCACTTTACATTATTCAATATTTTTATTTTCCTATCCTGGCTATTGTTGGTGTCCCTGGTAAGTATCACTGTCAATATATTATTTGCATTAACCATGTGCGACAGTATTGCTGTTCTTTTCATTTACTGTACTCTGTAAGTATTCACGCTCCAAACCACAACAAACAACAGTGAACTTATTCATTCTTTCTCTCCTTCTGTAGGTCTGGCACTGGGCCTTGTTGGTTGATCTACTCACTTTCAGGCATGAACCAGGATTCATTGCATCACTGCACTTGTTATTTAAATATTGAAAGCTTGGAGGTCACTGTCTTCTGTTCTGGATGCAAACTCCATTTCTTTCCTCTGACTCCATCTCATCCCTGGCCAATAACTGAGGCTGAAACAGACGAGTCACAACTACGGTGATCCCTTTGGCCACAAGCTGATTGCTGACACCATACCCTGGTCATTTCTTATTTTAACTATTGACAACTGCAGATTATACTTCACTGGTTCATCCCATCTGCTGTTTGAACCTTCAGCTATGAACACAGTCTTAATAAAGCGAATGATTCCATGGCTTGTATCTAAAGGCAGACCAAAATCCCATCATTCCTGTACGGATTGCTTTATATTGTTGTTGGCTCTGGCAATGCCTTTACTTTAATATTCACAAGCACATCGTCACCTCTGACTATGACACGGTCCTCAGTCTCCCTCTTTTAATTACACAAAGCCCTGTCAGTTGTTCACATTTAAGCTGATATCCTCTGTGTCTATTCTCTCTCAAATAATAAATTACATATCTACTGCCATCAAAACACACACACACACACACACACACACACAATTTCGGCAGTGGAGACACAGAGTCATACATTTGTGGGATCCTATTTTCTGTCACTCACTGCATGGGTTACAATTCTTCCCGTGCAAGACATTTCTGTAGTGCAAGTTTAGTAGCAATATACAGGCAATGTTTTGCAATGGTGCCCATGCTGGACAGGTAGTCCAGTTTATAGATTAGTCCACGAGCATGGTCTGGATGGCTCTCCATTCTGGCTGGTACCTTGTCCCACTTTATGGTGTCTGGGATGGTTCTGTGAGGCAGAATCACAATATGATGTAACTAACCATTTCAACTGTTCTGGCAATAATTATAAATAATGCTCTCATTCTTGTGATTGGACTCACCATTGCCTCACTTCTCCAGTTACTCCCACTCCCCTGTCTCCTTATCCATATTTTCTCCACATGTTATCAGTAAATTAATTGTTTGTTTTTTTTCTGTACCTTTCCCTGGTGTTGTTTTTTGGATCCCGAGGGTATTGAGTGCTGGCATTATGAAGCGCAGAAACAATGCAATGGTATGTGGCGGGCTGTTGCTCCAAGTTGGAAAGGGGGTCCCAGCAGCTTTGAGACACGTCTTTGAAACTTGGTCAGTGCCTGACCACTGAAGGCCTGTGTTTGTCCCTCTCAGATGATTGTGCCGTCCATAACATGAGGAAACCCCGAGAGTATTATTGTCAAGGAACAGGACTCTAACTTGGAGATGAGGTGCTTCTGACTGACTCCTGTTAAAGAAAGGTTAGTGTAGGTGATGGGGATGGTTTGCTGGAGGTTGTGCTGTGAGCTGCCTCAGATATTCAGGGAGACCTGAGGATTTGGTGACCCAACTCTGGATGAGTCATGGTGACTGTTGTTACAACATCTGGGTCTGCAGAATGAAGAGCAAATGGGGCAGAGAGGGGAAGCTCTGAAACCACAGAGTGTGTGTGGGGGGGGGGGGGGAAGGGATCTGCCAAATCTTCCTGTGTTTTAACGAGGAGACACACATCCTTTCCCTGTCCCCTTTAAATACATCCATGCAAATTCATCCTCTCCTCCCCACAACCAAACACGCCCCCATCTCTCACATGCACACACACACACACACTCCCCTCTCTCACACGCACACACACCCTCTCTCTCCCTCACAAAGACACACATACTCCCCCTCACTTTCTCACAAACACATTCTCTCTCTCTCCCTCCCACAGGCACTCCACCTTGTTTTCAAACGCACACACACACGTAAGTGCAAACACACAGATACACACACACGTCTAATCTGTAAGTTTCATTTGCCAGTTTATATTTCCAGATGCATAATATTTCTCACAAAAAATATGCCATTCGTAGCCAGTCAGTCAATGCGATATTTTATGAACTCCTACTTTGGAAATAAAGCCAAACTGATTCCAGGTTAAGACGCATACAGACTCCAAACAAGACCAAATGCCTAAATGCCAGTTTTCTGACTGGAGGGGTCACCTCCTTTACATTGATAATTCCTGGAGGTATCTCCAGGCAGAACTTGAAAGGAACTCTTGGATTTGCATATTCATCAATGAAAACCTCCATCCCCATTCTAACCGATTAAAGATTTAGCTGCCATCTTTGGTATGTTCATTTCATGTGCATGTATTGTGCAATCCCTTCATCTTTTCCTTATAAATTTTGTGCCTAAGGTCTTTTCTCTCTAACACCTAACAAAGGAGCGGTACAATGAAAACTTGTGTTTTCAAATAAACGCGTCAAACTATAACCTGGTGCCATGCGATTATTGACCTTACTCAACCCAGTCCAAAGCTAGCACCTCCATACCATGGTTTTTATTGGTTAGCCAATTTTCTCTCCAAGCAAATAAATTGTCCTAACCCCGTGTGCTCTTTTATTGCATATTAATCTTTTGTCAAGCATGCCTTCTTGAAATCCAGATATAATACATCTTTCAGATCCCTGTTATTCAACGTTTTTGTCCAACTTTTTCTTAATAAATTTAGGAAAATCATTCAAACATGATTTATCATTAATACAATCATGTTGACTTTGATGGAATGTAGTTTGACATTCAAAATCTCCTGATGTTAATTCCTTAATAATAGATTTGAACAATTTGTCTTCAGTCCCAATCGTTTGCTCATAACTTTTCATTCCCGGGTGAAGTTGGTTATTCGAAGTTCTTCCCTTTCCATAACCTCGACAGTCCGTTTCAATACCTGTGAAATAGGCACGAAGCTGTAAACGATCGGCTCCAATTGCTGTGTAAGAGGCATGGGTGACTGATTGGACTCATTCTGTTCCTGCTTTACACACACGATGGGAAGAATGTCCTCCTGATGTTCCTCCACTCTAGTTTCGATGGCTTGCATGTCCTGCACTTGTTCCTGACCAAGCCGCTCAAGATCTCAATGTCCTCCTCCTGTTGCTCAATGACAAGTTTGGGGACTTATGGAATCTCCCTACTGTTTTGCCACATTTCGAATGTTGAATTGTGCAGGAAGTTGCGCTGCCCACAGTGGGAAGCTCAGTGGTGAGCACTGCTGCCTCCCAGCACCAGAGATCTGGGTTCAATTTCAGAGTCGGGTCACTATTTGTGTGGAGTTTGCACGTTCTCCCTGTGCCTGCAAACAATACCATGGGCTACATAAATCTTTGAACCGTATATTGTAATGAGTTAGAACAGTAAATGTCACACTTTAACACTACATTCAATGACTACAGCACTGTACCTTTCACCAAGATCTTCACCAGAAAGCGCGCGAGCTGACTGACCACGTGATGCCAATGCGGAATTCCAGTTTTCTCCAAGATATTCCCCTACTGTTTGAAATTAATTTCCTTCTAAATGTAGACTACAAATCCCACATTCAGGCTCAGTTTCAAAGCTTGCAGAGCAGATTACATTCCTGCTTTAGCTAAGTACACTGAGGGTGCATTTGGCAGACAGAGGGATCCTGAGGATGGGATTTGCTGTTCTTCTGGTGCCAGAGACGGACTCACATAACAGTGAACGGGAGCTCGCTTTATAAAGAAAGGAGCACAATTCACTAATTGTGTTACAGCGAAATTGCACTAAATAAACACACCTTGACTCGATAACTGTCTGTATATTGAATGGAGGATCTAAACTGATGGACCAAAGCGAATACAGTAGTTCCTACTTTGTATGTTCTGATGTTTAATCATACTAAAGGATATGAACACTGTGTCGGGCAAACTGAATTGAGGAGATTTTCACCATGAACTAGAATGGAGGATGCTCAGTGTGTTGAATGACCTAGTCATTTTCCGATGTTTCTGTGCAGTCTGTGGGAAAGCTCTGTAAATGCTGCCACCTGCTCTCAGATGTTAGGAAGGAGATCTCTGCAGGGTCAATACGGTAGTATTTCCCGTTCCAATACTGAGAGTGGTGCCGGGTGATCTGTCCAGTTTTATCCTTTAATTGCCCCAGAACAGTTTGATACAATAGAGTGTTTGCTTGGCCGTTTCCGAGACCATTGAAGGGTTTTTCACATGTCTGTATGTCTGGAGTCACGTTTAGGCCAGACCAGGAAAGCACGAGAGATTCACTTCCTGAAAGTACATTGAGGAAGGAAATTGGTGTTTACAATCGACATTGGATTCAAGGTCACTGTTAATGACTCGAGGATTAGCATCTCGATATTTTATTAATTATAACGTCCAATTGCTGTCAGAGCATTAGCCTGGTCTGGATAAGTAATCCAGTGAATTTTCCATAACATCACCATCTCCAATGGGGACCTATCTGAAACCACACTGGGCTGGTTATTTCTGTGCTGCTTGACAGCTCTGTCAAAAAGAACTCCCACCAATGTGATTATCGCGATGGGACTCAGGTGTAGAATAACTGTTGTTATTCCCTTGTTATGGGATTGGACATAGCTGAGTAAATTTCCACATTGCCAGGGAGATGTCAGAGTTGGAGATTGAATGAAACAGCTTCCCCAGGCATACGGCTTGTTGTGCAGCACAAGTCTTCAGTCCTATTGCAGGAATGGTGTCACTGCCCATTGCCTTTGTCTTATCTACTGTGTTCAACTGTTTCTTCATGTCACATAGAGTGAATCAGATCGATTAAAGACTGGCATCTGTGATTCTGCGGGCAACATGGCGAGGGTGAGGTGGATCATCAACTCAACACTTCTGGCTGAGGAAGGTGCAGATAATACAACCATGTCTTTTACACTGATGTACAGGGCTGTCCCGTGATTTAGGGTGGCGATATTTACGGAGTCCTCTCCTCCAGTAAGTTGTTTAATAGTCCATCGACATTTATGTCTGGATGTGGCAGCACTGTACTACTTCGATATGATCTGTTAGTTATGGGATCATTTTGCCCTCTGTATCAGATATTAGTCCTGCTGAACGTAACCAGTCAAGTGTGGTAGCTTTAATGGATTGTCATCAGGTTTAGGTACACATGGTTCCGACCCTATCATGTTCACCCGCACTTATCACTGAACCATAGATCAGCTTGATGGTAATGGTAAACTGAGGGATTATCCTGGCGAAAATGTTACAGATTGTCGTTGAATACAATTCTGCTGCTGCTGTGATTCTACTGCACCACATGAATGCCCACTTTGAGCTCCAATATGTTCAATTCAAATCTACTGACTATCCCCCAGTTCACACCAAGACCTATTCACCCATCAGCCCTGTACTCAACGTCTTAACCTGGTTTCTGATGTGGTAACACTTCCATTTTCCTATTCTGATTCTGCTGAGGGTCTCCCCCTGGTGTCACGCCTCCAGTATGTGACTTTACTCAAACCCCTTAACATATGCATCTGAATCTTTTCCATTCCCCCAATGCCATCTTCTGTGTTGGATGTGAATGTGTTCCCCTCTGTTTCTCTCCCTGACCATGATTAAGAGCTCTGCAGTGTCAGTGATACCTGCTTTATGCAGTTTCAGATCAAGTAATCTGTGCACCTTGCATTATTGGTCACATCACAGTGCATTCCGTGTTAGGCAAAGCGTTTGAGCAGCATTAACACACGTCTATGGAACTTGTTCAAAACCAGAAATTGCTGACGAAACTCTGCAGGTCTGGCAGCATCTTGTGGAGTGAAATCAGAGTTAGTCTTTCAGGACCAGTGACCCTTCGACAAAGCTCCCATTTTCTCCAGCAATTTTTGCATTTTCATTTCCAGTATCCATAGTAATTTGTTTAACTGAAAACTTGTTCTGAGCTTATTCATTTCTAGAGAAACTCAACAGGTCTGGTATCATCTGCAGAGACAGAGAAACAGAGTTACTGTTTCAATTCCAGTATGACACTGCTTCAGAACTGAAAAAGGATTGAAAAATGAGCTTTATAATCCCTTGACAGATGTGGGGAGTGGGTTGACGGGTAAAAGAGGGTGTGGCCAAAGATAAACATGCTTTTAGTAGTGGTGAACAAGAAGATCATGTGAAATAGCTTTAAATTAAGATGTGAATGGGAGAAAGAGGTTCTCTCTATTGAGTTAAAGATGAAGAAGATACAACCAAGGTCATAGGTAGGCCAGGAGGGAGATTGTACGGAAATTGGAGAACAGTTATAACAGTCTGTGAAATTGTGAAATTCTACATTAACTCCTAAAGGCTGTAACGTAGCCCAGGGCTGCAATGTTAGCATGAGAGCAAGGTAGGTTATTGAAATGGGAAGCAATGAGAAGGTCAGAGTTATTTCTACAGACAGAGTGGGTGTGTTCCTCAAATCAATCCTTATTTGGTCTAGCCAATATAAAGAGACTGCATTATGAGCAGCAATGACAGTAGATCAGATTGAAAGGTTACAAGTGAAATGCGGCTTCACCTGGAAGCTATGTTTGGGGCATTGGACAGTGAGGAGGGAAGAGATGAATGGACAAGTGTTGCAGCTTCTGTAATTGCATGGGATGGTGCGATGGGGGAGTGGGAAAACGTTCGGGGTGATGGTCGGTGACACAGAGGGAACGGTCGCTGTGAAATACTGACCGAGGACGGGAGGGGAAGACGTGTTTGATGATGCTGTCCTGCTGGAGATGGTGGAAATGGCGTAAGATGAATATGTGAATGTGGATTCTTGGCAGTAGAAAGTGTGGACAAGGAGAAATCTATCATTGTTCTGGGATGGAGGGGACAGATTGAGGGCAACACCGTGGGAGATGGGACAGGCATAGCTGAAGGCCCTGTCCACCAGATTTGGGGGATTTCTGGTTTGATGGAAATGAGGTCACATTAGACGCAGCTCACAGGAATGTGGCATCGTCAAACAGAAACAACAGAGATGCACAAACTTGGAGAATGGAGTCAGCCTTCACTGATCTTGTATTCAGCCACAGGCAGAAGATCCCCCTGAATGATTGAAAAGAACCAGGCATCTAATTTGAGGATTTCTGCCTCACATCTGGTCGGAAGCGGTATGTGAAAATAGACCCAGAGGAAGGCCAGTGAGTATACGTGAGCAGACATTCAAGCAGATATCCCAAACCGTTCAGTAATTATTGTTTCTGTTCAAAAGAAGAACTCAGTAAGCAGGTGAAGCACACATGGTTGACAAAGACTCTCAAGGATACAATTGATGAGCATTAGTGGAGGGCCAGATTTATAATGTCTATTTCAGGGACCAGAAGCATATGCTAGACATGAATTTCAGCTGTGCTTCCTGAACTCCCCCCAGAAACTACTGCCATTGCTGCTCCATCCTCTTCCCTGCTCGTGTCCCCTTTGTGATTCCAGGTTCTCCATCTCAAATTACAGATTACATTTCCTACATTATGGTCCCTCCCCACTTCACCTGAAACTCTTTGATCAAGTCTACCTCCTCTGCAGTAGCATCAAGCTGCGTTTAGTGCTGCCACTTTGCCTTTGGTCTCAGTGTGGCTCGGTCTCTCCATTCATGCTGTTTTACACCTCCCACATATCTCACTCTGGAAAGTTTCCTTCTTTGAGTAAACCTTATTGAAAACATCTCTCCCCTTTGCACTGAATTCACACTGCGATCCAAATTTCAAAAGGTATAATGAGCCTTCATCTCACTCTGCTAAAGGCAACTGCACGCTGACCGTGTGGTACAAGGATTCCCCTTCTTATATGGTTCAGGCCTGTGATGTGCTTTCACTGTAGAGATCATCACCCCATTTGGACAAAGCAATTCAGGTGTTTGACCTCTTATTGGTACTCGTAACAGTTTCCTGCTGCCTTAGTATTATAACATGAAGAAAAAGCAAATCACAGTATGAAGCTTGGGCTGAATGTTATTTACCTGTCATTTGAATACTGTTTCAAATTTGCAGTGCTTTATCTGTAAATGCTTGTTCGTAAAGTTAGTGTCAGATAGCGTGTCGGAGGTTGAGGGGTGATATTGTGGAAGTTTATAAAATCATGAGAGGTATGAATAGAGTGAATAGCCAAGGTCTTTCCCACGGGATGGGGGAGTTCAACCATAGAAAGCAGAGGTTTAAGGTGAAAGAGGGGAGATTTGAAATGGACGAAGGATCAATGTTTTCACACAGTGGGTGATGTGTGTATATGGAATGAGCTGTCAGAGGAAGAGTGGGAGATGCAAGTACAGCTACAACATTTCAAACTCAGTAGGACAAACATATGAATGGGAAAAGTTTAGAGGCATATGGACAAAATGCAATCAGATGAGACTAGTTTGGTTTGGAAAACCTGGCCAGCATGGACAAGTTGGACCAAAGGGTCTGTTTGTGCACTATATGGCTGTATCAATCTAGAAAGCGAGGAAAAGGGGAGAAAGGACATGATGTAGTAAATTGGCAAGAAATACAAAAACAAGCAGCACGAACTTTTCCGAGCATATAAAAAAAGTTCAAGATGATTGTGTGATCTTAGGTGAAATTAATTAGGAAAGTATACTGAGGACAATTGGAGGGTGTGACTGAAGAATTGGCTACAGGGAGCAGACAGACAATTTACACCCATGTTTTGCATCATTCCTCACAGGGGAAGGTACAGTAAGTTTTTCAATGATGTAAACAAAATGGTAACAGGAGGGAAGGTCTTGAACCGTCTCTAAAAAAAGGAACAAGGATTTTTCTAACAGGTGAGAGTAAGAGTAGACAGGCCAGCAGTAATTCATAGCTGGTTATAAAAGAAGTGGTCACAGTCTTGGGGTCATGGCGCCCTCTTTATCAAATATTAGATCTGCTGTTTGTTAATGTAAGCAGTAAGTGCGGTAGCTTGAATGGGTTATCATCAGGTTTAGGTACACACGGTTCTGACCGTGGCATGTTCACCCACATTCATCACTGAACCGGTGATCGGCTGCATGGTAATGGTAGACTGAGAGAGTACATTGTGGTTGAATATAATTCTACTGCTGCTGCTGCTACTACAGCTGCTATGATTTACAACAACACATGAATGCCCAGTTTGAGCTGCAATATCTGCAATACAATTCTGCTGCCTGTCCTCAATTCGCACAGGGACCCAATCACCCTCTCCCCTGTACACAGTGCCCTATCCCGGTTTCTGATGTGGGAACGTTTCCTTTTTGAAAAATTCTCATCCAGTTTGGGTATCTTCATGATGCCATGCCTCTAATTTATCGCATTCCTCAAAAGCATTTAACGTTTTCACCTGAATTTTTTCCCCACCGGTAATGATATCTTCTGTTTAAAGTGAATGTGTTTCCCTCTGTTTCTCTCCATGACCATGATTAAGAGCTCTGTAGTGTCGGTGATGACTGCCTTATGTAGTTTCAGAACAAATGAATTTGTATACCTTGCGTTATCATTCACTTCCCAGTGTATGGCGCTCCATGTTGGACAGGGCGTGTGAGCAGCTTTGACACACATGTTTGAAACTTGTTCAAAAACAGAAATTGCTGAAGGCACTGACAAGTCTGACAGCATCTATGCAGTGAAAGCAGAGGTAATCTTTCGGGTTCTCTGACTGTTCCTCAAAGCACGCAGTAAATCCAATAATTTTTGTTTTTGTTTCAGATTTCCTGTATCCAATGATCTTTGCTGTATTGAAAATGTATTCTGTAACTTTTCATTTTTCAAGGAACTCAGGGGTCTGGCAACATCTGCAGAGACAGGGAAACAATGGTAATGTTTCACGTCCAGTGTAAATCTTCTTCAGACGTGTAAAGGATTGGAAAGTGAGCTCTTTAGTATCTTGGCAGAGGTGGGAAAGAGTGTTTGGAGGCCCAGTGTGAAAGACAAATGGGCTTGAAATTGTGGTGAAAGAGACACAGGTATATAATGGGTGTAAATAAATGTGTAAATATTATAAATTGATTTTCTCTGTTGAATGGAACAAAACAAGACATGAACTTAGGGAGCCCAGGAGGGAGAGTGTACAGAAAAAGGAGAACAGCCATAGTGGGTTCAGGCTGTGAATTTATGGAATTGAATATTGACTCCTACAGACTGTAACGAACCAAAGTGTAAAGTGAGGTGTTAATCGAGCTTGGGTTGCGCTTCATTGGAACATTGCAGCAACCTGCATTTTCTTAGAATTCCTACAGTGTGGAAACAGGCCCTTCAGCCCAACAGGTTTATACTTACCCTCCAAAGAGTATGCAAACCAATCCCATTCTCTACCCTCATACTGTACATAGACCCTTGGCTATTGCACCTAACATCAACATCCCTGAACACAATCGGCAATTCAGCATGGCCAGTTCACCTAACCTGCACAACTTTGAACTGTGGCAGGAAACTAGAACACCCAGAGGAAATCGAACCCAGTTCCCTGAAGCTGTGAGGCATCAGTGCAAACCACTGAGACACCGTGCCATCCAGGACCGAAATATTATTAGGCCACAACTCTATACGAGCAGAAATGAAGCCATTCGGACCATCAAGTCTGCTCCGCCATTCGATCACGAATGATAGATTTTCAACCCCATTTCCCTCTTCATGTCAGTTATGTTTGATCCCCTTGTCAATCAAGAACTTATCTGTGTCTGTTTTAAATATACCAAATAGAACATAGAACAGTACAGCACAAAACAGGCCCTTTAGGCCATGATGTTGTCCTGAGATTTAATCCTAATGTAAAATATAGTAATTTAACCTATGCACCCCTCAACTCACTGCTATCCACGTGTATGTTCATCAGTCGCTTAAATGTCCCCAATGACTCTGCTTCCACCAACGGAGCTGACAATGCATTCCATACAATCATAACTCTCTGCATAAAGAACCTATCTCTGACGTCTCCCTTTTACCTTCCTCCTAATATCTTCAAACTATGACTTATCGTACTAGTCAATCCTACCCTGGGGAAAAGTCTCTGGGTATTGACTCTCTCTATTCCTCTCATTATTTTGTACACCTCGATCAGATCTCCTCTCTCCTCTTTGTCTCCAGAGAGAAAGGTCCAAGCTTGTTCAACCTTTCTTCATAAAGCAAGCCCTCCAGCCCAGGCAGCATCCTGGTAAACTTTCTTTGCACCCTCTCCAAAGCCCCTTTATCTTTCCTATAGTAGGGGGTCCACAACTGGACACAATCTTCCAAGTGTGGTCACACAAGGGACTTGTAGAGCTGCAGAAAAACTTTGCGGCTCTTAAACTCAATCCCACTTTTAATGAAAGCCAAAACACCATATGCTTTCTTGACACCCTATCCACTTGCGTGGCAACTTTGAGGGATCTATGCACTTGTGCACCCACCTCCCTCTGTTCCTCCACACTGCCAAGAATCCTGTATTTAATCCTATATTCAGGATTCGAATTTGACCTTCCAAAATGAATCACTTCGCATTTACCCATGTTGAACTCCATCTGCCATTTCTCAGCCCAGCTCTGCATCCTGTCTATGTCGTGTTGCAGCCTACAGTAGCCCTCTATACTATTGACGACGCCTCCAATCTTTGTGTCATAAGCAAAGTTACTAACCCACCCCATAACCTCCTCATCCAAGTCATTTATAAAAACTACAAAGAGCAGAGGCCCAAGGACATAGCCCTGTGGGATCCCTCTCAACACTGTTCTCCAAGCAGAATATTTTCCATCTACAACCACTGTCTGCCTTCTGCTAGCCAGCCAATTCTGAATCCAGATAACCAAATCTCCCTGTATCCCATACTTCCTGACATTATGAATGAGCCTTCCATGGGGAACCCTATCAAATACCTTGCTGAAGTTCACATGCACCACGTCCACTGCTCGACTGTCGTCGACCTGTCTTGACACCTCCTCAAAGAAATCAATAAGATTTGTGAGGCATGACCTGCCCCTCACAAAGCCATGCCTACTGCTTTAATCACACAATGCTTTGCTAAATAGTCATAAATCCTATCCTTCAGAATTTTTTCCAAATTTTGCTGACCGCAGACGTAAGATTGACTGGTCTCTAATTGCCAGGGATTTCCCTATTACCCTTCTTGAAATAAGGAACAACGTTCGCCTCCTTCCAATCCTCCGGTACGACTCCTGTGGAGACTGAGGAAGCAAATATCCTCACCAGTAGCTTAGCAAACGCCTTTCTCGCTTCCCGGAGCTGTCTAGGATAAATCTGGGTCTGGGGACGTATCGATATGAATGTTTTCCAAAATTTCGAACACATCAATTTCATTAATCTTGATCTAGACCAGCTCCTCTAAGTTTTCATTTACAACAAGTTCCCTTTCCCTGGTGAAAATTGAAGCAAAAAACTCATTTAGGACTTCCCCTATCTGCTCAGACTCCATGCATAAGTTCCCTACGCTATCCCTGATCGGCCCTACCTTCTCCCTGATTATTCTCTTATTCCTCACGTCTGAGAAAAATGCTTTGGGATTCTCCCTAATCCTTCTTGCCATGCCTTTTTCGTGCCCCATCATGGCTCACCTCGGTCCATTTATAAGCTCCTTTCTAGCAAGCCTGTAATCCTCTAAAGTTGTGTTAGATTCTTGCTTCCTCCATCTTCCGTAAGCTGCCTGCTTCCTTTTGACGAGAAGTTTCTCTGTTCTGGTCATGTAAGGTTCCTTAATCTTACCCCTTCTTACCATCTCAGAGGAACAAATTTGTGTATCACTCGCAACAACTGCTCCTTAAGCAGTCTCCACATGCCTGCTGTGCCCTTTCTGTGGAACAATTGCTCCCAGTCTGTACTTCCCAATTCCTGTCTGATAGCATCATAATTTCCTTTTCCCTAATTAAATATCTTCCTTCAGAAACTGCTCCTTTCACTCTCCCAGACTGTGCTCCATGTGAGGCAGTTGTGATCACTTTCAACAAAGTGCTCTCCCACCATGAGTTCTGACACCTGTCCTGGCTCTTTGCCGAACACCAAATCCAAAATAGCCTCTCCCCTTGTCGGTCTGTCTCTATACTGAGCAAGGAAACCATCTTGAACACACCTGACAAAAACATCAAGCTGTGGTATAATTTCCTTTTATCTGCCATGCTCGGGTAAACTGTGCAGGGCAGCTCCAAACTGAGAAAACTCAACATTGTGCCCATTGGCCTTTTCATGATGGCAGCAGAACCAGGGATTACTGAATATCCAGGGGCATCCGGGTGATGGTGAGCACCTCCAGCCATAATGGATGGGAAAATCGTGCTGGCGTTGAATGATAGGGACACCATGAGGTAGGGTGTGTAGTTAATGAGGTGAGTTCGATAAGATAACACCAGGAAACTAGCTGTGCCTCGTGCAGATATTCCTTCTGTCACACTCAATGAAAATGGCACTGAGACAAATTATTGTAGATTCAGCCCAGTGAGTCGATTGAATTGCTGATCCTACTCCCAGTTACAACGCTGCAGGACAAATGCTTATCCAAAATTCTCAATAGTCATAACTTACACAAATATCCTGCTCACCCCATCATTCCTAGAAGCAGTGGCTTATATTGCAAGATGCTATCAAAATGTTCTCATTTCACAATTTTTAAACCTACCATCAGATCATTCTCTGAAATTCTCTCTCAATCTTCCCCTCGCTTTTAACAAAGCTCCTCCCAGTTGTTGGTATTTAAACTGATTCCCCCACCATCTCTCTCTGGCAGTGAGTTTCACACACACAGCACTCCTGTGTCATGCCACATTGGAGATATGGAGCTGGAAATGGAGAGGTGCTGCACATCCTGTCGCTTCCAGCATGAGCTGCAAGGTTCCCCACGCTGGGCAGTGATCTAATACAGTGTTACACAGCAATGCAGCGATTGGTGCACACAGCTGCATATGCTGGGAAGGTAACTGCACCACATTAAAAGATAAATTCACTCCTATTTACTGCACAGCTCCCCATGCTGCACAGATATCCAGTCCGTGTGTATAGAACAATGCCTTTGTGTGTTCTGCACAGCGCCCTGTGCTGAACAGATCATTTAGTCCAAATTTATAGATCAGTGCACTGTTAGACACATAAGTAGTGAACTTGTGAGCTCTAAACAGTGTTCGATCCTGAACGGATTGCTGAGCAGTACACTAGCCTGGTCGACGCAGCGCTTCATGTTGAGGAGGTACCTCATCTGGGCTTTTACGTGTCTGGGCTGGTTCTGAGAGGTGGATTGGGTAACCGATATAATTCTTGACATGATTATCACTCCTCCAGCTCGGCCCATTCCGCTGGTAAATTTAAGGTGCTGTGTTTAAGATAGAATTTACTTGGTCAAAATATTCGACATTAAACAAAACACAATTTATTCGAAGACTTTCGGTAAAAGACAACAAAAGGAAGACGAACTTGCAATAACTTAATTCTGTTCGAAAACTTAGCAGAATAATAGTTTATTTAACTACCATACACTAACTGCTCCAATATGGTATCATCCAATAAGCACACAAAGGTCAAAAAACAAATGCATGAAACAGATTGTCTGACATGCAGTTCTCCAATCCAGGAGGAAAGAACATTAAAAGATAGTTCAGAGAGAAATCACAGAGAGAGTGTGTAGAACCGGGGAGAGATTTCCTGCCTTCCACCCCTGCTGAGACACTAGCAATAACTGGTGAAAGGTAAAATTAAGAGTCCTGGTTCTGTGAGAGTTTGACCATCACTCCACAGGACCAGGCCGTGGCTGCAAGAACACAAGGAATGGACTGTATCTCCATCGTCTATGGCTCCGTAGGTGTCTCTCAAAAATGCCTAAACCCACCTAAGTTGTTAAATGCTGGACAGACAAAAGTCAAAGTTAAACCTAAATAAATAAAACAAAAAGATGCAGAGGGCCTGGTGATCAGACACAGACGGCCAGCAATTCCTATATTTCCAAAACACAGCAGAATAATCGAGTTTGTGAAGAGAAAGAATTATGTCTCTCCCTCACCTCGATGTTTACAACTGGACATGTGCCATGAGCCCAATAATCATCGATATCAAAATCCCACCCACACCAATTATTGTGATATATCAGAGTTGCCGTGAAATTGGTTAAATGGAGCTGTTTGTTCAGTGACTGTGATTAATATCAGTCTTTCTGGACCCACCTGGGTTACTGGAGGCTTTCCCTCTTGCATAATTAAGGACTTCTTTCAACATATTATGCCATAGTATTCGGCGCAGCGTCAACCTAAACAAGATTGGAATCAGCAGCTACAGAGGAAGAGAGAGAAATCAGAATCACAGAACATTAGAATTGTACAACAATGGATTTGATTTGAGAATATTAGACTAGAATGTTCCAACAATGGATCCGAATCTGAGAACATTAGACTGGAATGTTCCAACAATGGACAGGAGTTTATCCTGGGGTCTTTATTGGCTTTCTCAGGATTGGCCATGGTTAGAGTTGTGGATACGAACCGTACTGATGATTATTCAAGCTGGGTACTATCCCATCCTCGCTATTACTGGTGTTCCTGGTAAGTCTATCTCTGTCAATTCTATAAATAATGCTGAATGTTATTGCTATTCTGGTTGATTATATTTAACAAATGCATAAACATTCAGTCACAAACACCTCTTCCTTCTCATGCATTTCCAAACTTCTTACTCATAAACATCTGAGAAGGAATAAGACTGTTCGCAACCTTGAGCTTCCTTTTTACTGTGAACTGTTTTATACCTCCATATACTCTCTCTGTGCTCAAACCTGCTGACACCCCCTTCATAATATCCCCAACCTCCAGCTCTGCCTGAGTTCTGTTCCTGACTTCGCCATCACCTACCCCTTCGTTAACAACAGATTTTATGGCTCCAGTTCTCTTCTGACCTCTCTTCCGCTTACAAATAATTTGACCACAAACTTGTTCTTGTCTCTACAGTTACTTGACAACAGGGACTCTTAAACAGAGTAATAATTTCACTGGCTGTGTAATTCAGAGGCGCAAGTCATGACTCTAAAATCATTGTCTGAAATCCTACCACAGCTGATGACTAAAGTTAAATTCCAAGATCAAAAATTGGAATGAAACCTGATTTCACTCATGGCAAGCATAAACCATCAGGATTCCTTTTCTTATTTTATTGATAAACTTTGGTAAAGAAGCCTAACATGTTTGCCCTGTCTGAACTAAGTGTCACCTCAGATCCACAACAATTTAGTGGCCTCCATATTGCCTTGACAAATGGCCGCGTGGTCAAGGGCAGTTAGGATGGACAATAAATACTGCCCTTGCCAGTGATGCTGGCATCCCGCGAAACAACAACATTAAAGTTGAAAAAACCAAGGAATTGCGGATGCTGGCGATCTGAAATAAAATTGTCCACCGTCTGAAAGAATGTTGGAGAATCTCAGCAGGTATGGCAGTCGGTCGGAAAAAAAAACATGTTTCGAGTTCAGTGAACCTATCAAAACTGAATGCAGCTGAAAAATAATATTATTATATCAGGGATGGTAGGAAGGGTGAGCGGGAGGTTTGTGTTGAGTGGGTGATGTCCATCAAGAGAGAGAAAGTGAGAGAGAAAGAGAGATAGATGGAGAGAGAGAGAGAGAGAGAAAGGAAAAGCAAGCAAAAGGATTGCTGATGATGGACTGGAAGGAAAACAGAATGGGAAGTTATTCTACCGTTTCCCCTTTTCACATATTCCTGAATATCATATTTATTATGGGATCTCCCTGCTTACCGTGAGTTATTTTCCCTCTATCTCTTGTCTCTGAGTGTGGTGATCAACTCCATCAGCAATAATTATAGTCGCTGAGATATAGATAAACGTAACGTTCCATGGTCAACTGTTTATTTGGAGACAAGAACTGTTACTGTGCGACTGTGTGGAGATGTAAGAGCTTTCTCAGCCAGGAAGAGAAACTGAGGAGCTAAAAAATGTATTGCTGGAAAAGCACAGCAGGTCAGGCAGCATCCAAAGATCAGGATAATCGACGTTTCGGGCATGCCCTTCTTCAGGAATGAGCAAAGTGTGCCAAGCAGGCTAAGATAAACGGTAGGGAGGAGGGACTTGGGGGAGGAGCGTTGGAAATGCGAGAGGTGGAAAGAGGTTAAAGAGAGGGTGATAGGCTGGAGTGGGAGTCGGGGCGGAGAGGTCAGGAAGAAAATTGCAGGTCAGAAAGGTGGTGCTGGGTACGAGGATTGGCATTGAGACAATGTGGGGGGAGGGGTAATGAGGAAGGTGGAGACATCTGAATTCATCCCTTGTGGTTGGAGGGTTCGTAGGCGGAAGATGAGGCGCTCATCCTCCTCATTCCTGAATAAGGGCTCATGCCTGAAACGTCGATTCTCCAGATCTTTGGATGCTGCCTGACCTGCTGTGCTGTTCCAGCAACACATTTTTCAGCTCTGATCTCCAGTATCTGCAGTCCTCACTGTCTACGAGAGAAACAGAGGAGACCGAGGCATTTTCAGTAGTGAATGGATGCATTGTCGGTGTGGGGAATTCACTTGCTGCTGTCATCTGGAAAGTCAGTGGAGTCTCTGTGGATGGTGTTCTCAGGATTGTGATGTCAGCTACTGGGTTCATTCAGGGAGCCCCGGTGGTCTGGGAACCCCACTCTGGATACTGCATTTACAGTGTGTCTGGGTCCATGATAAACAAATGGAGCTGAGACTACAAAGAAGGGAAGCTCTATAAACAGGGAGCAGCGAGGAACTATATTTTCCTCTCTGGGATTTCCAGGAAGATTTGTCTAAGCTGCAGCCATTCAGGTGAAAAGTGTAAAAACAGCTTGTCTCAGAACTGAGGTGGTCACTGAGCTGTATCCCCTCCTTCAGTATAACCTGTGTTCTCACACCAGTAGTAGGACTGCGCTGACACTCACGATAAATTAAACTGGAGTGATGCTGGAACTTTTCAGGCAGCAGTGGGTAATATATCCACCATCTCTGAAGTGCAGTCCTCCAATGTATTCACGAGTTGACTGAAACCATCTGCCAGCTGAGAGGAATGCATTGGTTCCATCTCCGCAGGGGAAGGTACAGAAACTACTTTCCACAAATATTAGGGAACAGAGGGACTGGTAAAAATTGGAAACTGAAGGAAATCAGAATTAATGAAGTTTATGTTAATGAAAATCTAATTGAATTGAAGTTTCATAAGTTGCTGCATCTGATGAGTTACATCTCAGAGTGATTGAGACGAGAACAGAGCTAGTGAAAGAATTACTGATTATTCTTCAAAGCTAGTTAGATTCTGGAAATGATTCTGCAGACTGGACAGCAGCTATTGTCAACCTAAATATTTAAAACAGGATGGAGAGGGAAAACAGAAAACTAAATACTTTGATGTCAGCTGTGAGAAAAAAAAATTGGAACCTTTTTGAAGGAACATGACGACTAGACACTTGGAGAATAATGATATGATTTGGTACATTCGGCCTGGATTCAGGAAAGGGAAATGATCTTTGATAAACCTGTTTGTAGAGAAGGTCCGTTGTGACATCGACAGTTGAGAACCAATGGGATTGGAGTATTTGTATTTTTAGAAGACGCTTGACATGTCTGAATACAGGTGAATGGGGAATGTTAGAGTCCATGGGTAGGTAGGGGTGGAATATATACCACATGGATTAAAATTTGAGTAACAGAGATACGAGAAGAATACTGTTATTCTCTGGACTGAAGGATTGATGGGTGGCAGCAGGTTCAGTGTTTGAGCAATAGCTGTTCACAAGGTATAACAATTATTCAGATGTGAACAACAAATATCATCATGTACATTTATATTTATTAAATGGTAGAGAGGTTGGCGAGTGCTTTTGTTGAAAAGGACCTGGATGTCCTTGGTCATAAGTCACTGACAGAATTCATACAGGGGCAGGAAGGAAATGATTTGTGGCTCTTCAGGCAAAATGATTGAAGTACAAAAGTTAGAATATCTTTCCCACTGATCGTGTTTTGTTGAGATAATATTTGGTGCTTTGTGTAAAGATTTGGTCTGCTTTATAATCAATGATCTCTTTGTCACCGAGACAGTGCAAAGGCGTTTGACCAGACTAAACACTAGCATGGTGTTACCATGAGGAGAGAGTGCAGTAACGATGTGCTTAATCTGGAGCGCTGTGAGAGAATAAGAAGTTGAAGCTTGATGGGTATGGACAGCAACTCATTATACCCCAAACAGCTGAAAGGGGTGACAATGTCATACTTTTCATTGAATGTTTAATTCACGACAGTTTACATGCATCTGCAGAACCCACACGTCAATTGACAGCGAGATGCAGGCTCTGAATGAACTCTGAACAGTTTAATGCACAGTTACGGTGTGACACTGCATTGAGTGTCATTTTGTACACAATCCTGTCAGCAGCCAAAATACCATCATGCTGAAACAGTTAGTTATTCCCCACTTGTTTCTGACCTCCACGGAGACCATGGGACTGCCTTCTTGGAGATGGAAGATAACTTGGAGAATGGCTAAAAAATGTTGGCTTCATTCCGACTGCCAGAAAACCATGTTAAAGTAACACATATGTAATTAAGGCATGTGGATCAATTTGGAGCAGTGTGTCTGTGCAGACCCTGCTCCATTTGTTTGTGATGTTGGAGCATCTCTGACATTTTCCTGTTCCTGTGTTAGTGGCTTGAAAAGCTTAATAGCCTCTTCCTGTTCCTTTGTAAGTGACTCCGGGTTTGAAATGGTTCTTTCTGATCCCATGTACGTGACATGTGGGAGAGAGCAGACTCGCACCTTGCTGTGCAACAGGCAGGAGGGACTGAAAGGGCTATCCTTCTTTTGCCCAGTAGTGTTGATGGGATGAATGGCTTCCCCACATTCTCGTGAAACCAGATTGAGCTGCTGAATGAACCTGTCCTTTTACTGTGGAATTGTACTGTGCTGTTACATAAATGTTACCCAGACTTTAACAACACGGTTTTGAATGTTGTCTGAGTCTTGCTATACATGGTCACAGATTGTTTCAAGAGCTGAAGAGGGACAACATGTCCTGAAAACTTTGTAGATTTCAGTGAATGCCCCCTCTTCTGCTGGCACGGTGAATCAGTAGCTAACACTGCTGCCTCACAGCACCAGGGTCCCAGGTTCGATTCGAGCCTTAGGTAACTGTCTGTGTGGAGTTTGCATATTCCCCAGTTGTCTGCATGAGTTTCCTTCGGGTGCTCCGGTTTCCTCTCACAGTCCGAAGATGTGCACGCAGGGTGAATTGACCATACTAAATTGTCCATCATGTTAGGTGCATTAGTCAGACGGAAATGTGTTTGGGTGGGTTACTTTTTGGAGGGTCGGTGTGGACTGGTTGGGCCGAAGTGCCTGTTTCCACATTGTAGGGAATCTAATCTGCTCAGTTTGGACTCAATGGGCTGAATAGCCTTCTTCCACACTGTAGGGATTCTATGATGACAAACTGGAGATGCCTGAGCTGAGGAAGCTACGCTGAGGATCTCCTGCAAAAGTTCCCCACGGCTAAGATGATTGATGCCCACCAATGATAATCATCTTCCCTTGTGCCGTGAATGACTCCAAGCAGTATAGAGGTCATAATTAATTCTCAGTAAGTGTGATTTTGTTCAGGTTCCTTGATGTCATCCTCAGTCAAATACTGCCTTGAGTTAAGGATCAGTCTCTCTTACCTGAGCCTCTGCGTTACCTCTTTTGTTCATATCAATAAGTGATGGTGCTGAAGCAGAAAAGGTTTTCTTCAAACAGAGGGTAGTGAATGTCAGGAACTCTCTTACACAGAGAGTTAGGGGAGCTAGATCACTGAAAGGGACCAGTGGTGCCCTGCTGGGATCAGTTCAGTGACCTCTGCTCTCTGTTATTTTCAAAAATGACTTGGATGCGGGTGTTGAAGAGTTGGATAGTAAGTTTGCCGATGACACAAAGGTGGTTGGAGTGGTAGAGAATGTGGAGGGCTATTGTAGGTTGCAATGGGACATCGAAAGGATGCAGAGCTGGGCTGAAAATGGCACATGGAGTTCAAACTGAAGGAATTCACTTTGCAAGCTGGAATGTGAATGCAGAATACATGGTTAAATGCAGTGTGGAGAAACAGAGGGATCCTGGCGACCGTCTCCACAGATCCCTCAAAGTTGCCACCCAAGTTGATCGGGTTGTTAAGAAGGCATATGGTATGTTGGCTTTCAGTTGTAGGGGGATTGAGATTAAGAGCCGCGAGGTTATGCTGCAGCTCGATAGAGCCCTGCTCAGACCTCACCGGGAATATTGTGTTCAGTTCTGGTCTCCCCATTATAGGAAGGATAATGAAGCTTTTGAGAGTGCAAAGAGGAGATTTACCAGGATGCTGCCTGGACTAGAAGTCTTACGAAGAAACCGTGAGGGAGTCAGGGCTTTTCTCATTGGAGGAAAAATAGATGAGAGGTGACTTGACAGAGGTGTACAAGATGATGAGAGGCAGATAGAGAGTGAATAGCCAGAGACATTTTCGCATGGCAGAAATGTCTATCACGAGGTGGCATAAATTTAAGGTAATTGGAGGAAGTTTTAGGGGAGATATCAGAGGTAGATTCTTTACACAGAGAGTGGTGGGTGTGTTGAATGCACTACCATCAGTGGTAGTAGAGTCAAATACGTGAGGGAAACTTAAGAGACTCTTGGATAGGCACATGGAACAAAGTGAACGGAAGCATGTAGGTTAGAGTAGGACAAACAACACAACGTCGAGAGCTGAAGGTCCTAACTGCATGCATTAATGTAGAACCTTGAGCTCAAAATCTGCAGGAATTCATGTAAAACTCCGTTATCTCACTTTTTAGCTTAGAATCAATCTAAACATCATGGCATAGTCAGAGAACACAGGGGGCCAACACCTTCAACATTTTATCTTGCTATCAGCATTGTTCACAGCTCACCTGAGAATGCAACTTTTTTTTTAATAAAAGGTTTTGTGATTTACACATGAAAGAAGTGAAACTATCATGCTATTCTAACAGATGAAAGGCTTAACAGAGAATCAATTTTTCCATGTATAATTTCAGTTACATCACACTGTAAATTTTTACTATAAATTCTGTGTTACGATCGAGCCCTCCACTATCACCTGATGAAGGAGCGATGCTCCAAAAGCTACTGTGCTGCCAATTAAACCTGTTGGAACATTACCTGGTGCTATGTGATTTCTAGCTTTGTACACCCCAGTCGAATACCGACATCTCTAAATCAGTACTGTTCTTTGTTCTGTGTTCTATGGAAGTGCTCAAGAAGATTGGACATTAATAAGATTTGAGACTTGGAGCAGGTCAGCCTTGATCTTAGTGAAGGGCAAGGCAGGCTTGGGATGTGAATGACCTGCACCTGTTTCTGATGCTTTCCCATTCTGTTATTGGAAAGTTAGTGTGTGTTATTTTCCTGGAAGGTCTTTTATGGACTATTGCAATCAGGGAGACACGTGGATTTTGTGAGCCATCACTGGGTGAGATTTGGGGGCTGTATTCACAGTGAATCTGGGTCTACAACATGTTCAACAAATGAAGCACAAGATACAGAGAGGGGAAGTTTTGTAAAGAGAAATGAGCAACCTCTTCCATATCCAGCCTGGGTCTTCCAATTACGTTATCCAATCTCCCAAACCGAGTGGGACAGTCTCGAGGGACCGAAATGTTTCCCCTATTTCTGTGTACCATGCTATAACAATAAGTGGACTCTAACTGCTCCTGTCTAGCAGGTTAGAGGGGTTGAATGGAACACAGAAACATGGGACTGAGGAGCAGGAGTGGGTCATTAGAGAATTTGAGCCTTCTCCACCAGGCATTGAGATTGTGGCTGATCAGATTATGGTCTCAGCCTCATCGTCCTGTCTGTGTCCCATTATCCATGACTCACATTTCTGTCAAATCTTTAACTAACTCAGCTGTGAATACTTGTAATCAGAGAGGCACCACAAACTTCCGGGGAAGAGAATTCCCATTCGAATGGCCCTTTTAGAATCCTTCCTCATCCCGCTGTGAGAATAAGAGAATCATACAGTGTGGAAAAAGATCCTTTTGTCCAATTTGTCCATGCCAATCAGGCATCTTAATCAGATCGCGTCCCACTTGCCAGCATTTGGCCCACATCACATGATCCATTCCCATTTATGTACCTATCCAGTTACATTGTAAACGTGTAATTGTACCCGCTTTCACTACTTTCTCTGACAGTACACCCACCAGCCTCTGTATGAAAAGGTTTCCCCTCAGGTCCCTTCTGTCTTTGCCCTGTCACCTTCACCCTATGCTGTCTAGTTCTGGACGCCCCTACACTGGGAAAAAGATCTTGACCAATCAGACTCTCCATGTACCTCAGGACTTTATTAAACATCTGTCATGTCACCATTCAGTCTCTGACATGCGAGGGGAAAAAGCCACGTCCTGTTCATCATCTCCCTGTTGCTCAAACCCTCAGGTTCCAGAAAATCTTTGTAAATCTTTTCTGCACCCTTTCAAGCTTAACAAGAGTCAACTGATATGTACACAGTTTTCTTAAAGTGGCCTCACCTACGTCCTGTACAAGCGCAACACGTTACTCCAACTCTTATTCTCAATATTCTGACCGATTAAGGCAAGCATGTCAACCAGGTTCCTCACTACTCTACCGACCTAAACTCCACTTACAAGGAACTATGAATCTTCGCCCTTAGGTCTCTTTGTTAAGCAACATTCCCCAGGGCACTACTCCGCTTTAACTTACCGAAATGTCAAACCTCACCAATATCTAAATTAAACTCCATCTGCCAGTCCTTGGCTCATTGATGATCAAGGATCCCGTTATATTCTGAGTTAATCTTCTTCACTGTCCACTGAACCAATTTGTGATGTTATCTGTAAACTTACAAACCATGCCTCCGATAATCACATCAAAGTTGTTTATAGCCGTGATTAAAAAGCAGTGAGCTCAGCACTGATTCTTTCAGAACACCGCTGGCCACAGGTCTTAGGTTTGGATAACAATCCATTACCTTCAATCCAATTTTGTATCCAATTGGTTAGCTTTTCCTCGATTACATATAACCTAATTTTAGTAATCTGTCTACGATGGGGAACCTTATTAAATGCCTTGCTGAAGTTTGTGTAAAAATTGTACACCACAGTGTATTCTTCAATCTTCTTTGACATCTCTTGATAATACTCAATCACATTAATTAGACATGATTTCCATCACACAAATCCATATTGACTATCCCTAATCATTCCTTGTCTTTCTAAATAAATGGAAATTCTATCCCTCAGAATCCCCTCCATCGTCTCTGACGTTGGCTGATTGAGTCGATAATTCCCTGTGTTGTTTTGGCTCCCTTCTTCCTTTTCTATCCCCACTCCTCCACTGCCCACAAAAAATAATTATAACTATGTTGGTGATATGGCCAATGATATAGTTCTCCCTTAGCCATGTTTCAGTAATGGATATAATATCCCAGTCCCACGCACCAATCCATGCCCTGAGTTCATCGACCTTACCTGTCAGCCATCTTGCATTGAAACAGTTGCGATTTAATCCAACAGACATTCCTTGCTCCCCGTCGTTGTCTAGCCTGACCAGTCTCTTCATTTTACTGTTTCTGATTACTGTATCTCCTTCCAGCCTCGCACTTCCCTCCCTGCTGTTGAGGATCCCACACGCACCCGACCCCAATCCCAGCCAATCTAGTTGAAACCATCCCTTGCAGCAGTTTCAAACATGCCTGCCAGGATATTGGTCCCCTTCCAGCTCAGGTACAACCTGTCCTTCCTGAACACGTCACCTTCCCCCACAAAAGATCCCAGTAATCCAAAAGTCTCTGCACCCTGCACCAATTCTTTAGCCACCCCTTCATCTGCCATATCATCCTCTTCTTACCCTCACTCGCACGGAGAACTGGAAGTAAACTGGATATTAGCACTGTCTTTTATCCTTTTCTCTCGCTCTCCACAATCACTCTGCAGGATGTCATCACTATTTCTACCTGTGTCATTCTGTCCTTTGTACCAATGAGCACAATGACTTCTGGCTGCTTCCCCCAACTCTCCCCCCCCAACCCCCAGTGAGAACGTTCTGCAGCCACTCTGATACATCCTGGACCCTGGGCATGTGGGAGGCTACACACCATTCCAGATTCCCATTTGCAGCCACAGAATCCCCTGTCTGTTCGCCTCACTATCGAGTCGAATAATTACTTCTGTTGTTATTCTGCTTGCACAGCCTTCTGACAATGGGATTTCTTCATGAAACAGTTGAATTTGGCTGAATTGTTTTGCTTCAGGCAATGGGGAGATTCCAATGAATCCTCATCAGGAATCCTCCATTAGTGGGAAAGACGACTGGGCTTTTTTTCACTCCCAAACATTGCTGTGATGAGCGATAGGGAAACAGAAAAGGAGCAATAGAATGTTTCTCCACAGATAGGCTACATTTTCCATCTGTAAGTTAAATCAGTAACGTTATCAATCCCACACTGTACTCTGTGAGCTCTTCTTGAACATTGTATGAACTATATGACTCCATCACATTCTCGACTTCAGGTCAGTGCATTATTGCAGAATCAATTCATTAACAATAAATGTTTCTACTTGTTTTGAAGATGTGTTACTATGTGCTTGCATAATGTAAAAATAAGTGTTTCATGTCTTCACAATATCTGTGTTAAAATGAATATTCTTAAACATATACAGTAATTGCTGGAAAAGCTCAGCTTGTCTGTCAGCAAGTAGGAAGAGAATTCACAGTTCAATTTTACTGTCCAATGACCTTTCCTTTGAAACTGACTTATTCTTAAATTATTTCCCCAGTTTTATTCTCCCACACAAGAAGAAATATCCATCCGGTATTCACCAACTACACTCTTCTCAAGGTCTTATGTGACCAATAAAACATCCCTCATTCTCAGGCCGAACTGTTAATTCTTCATAACGTAATGCCTTCATCCCAAGAATGCGTAAAGAGAAACATCTTTGAGACGTTTCGAAAGCAATTTTGTTTTTTTTTTCAGTTTAGGCAGTTAAAACTACACATAATACAACAGATGTAATCTCAGCAATGCCCTGTACTGATGCAAAAAATATCGCTAAGATCATACCCAACACCCCTTTCACGAAACAGGATCACGACATTTACCTTCCAAATCACTTGCTACATCTTCAGGTTAATTTGATGTGATTCATGTACAAAGACACACAAATCCCTCTGTAACACTGAGTTCTGCATTCTCCTTGCATTGAAATAAATTTCTGCTGTTTCGCCTTTTCCCCAAAACAGAAAATTTCCATCACATATGTATTGTACTGTGTTTTTTTCTGCTGAAGATTTGCTCACAGACATCCTCTGTCTCTATGCCATTGCTTGTTGCTGTGCCCTCCCCCAGTCTGTATCCCATTGCAAACGCTCTGCCCTCCTCCTGTTTGCATCCCATTGCAGACGATCTGACCTTCCCCGTCTGCATCCCATTACAGACGCACTGCCTTCAGCTGTCTTTATCGCATTGCAGAGGCTCTGCCCTTCCCCTGTCTGTATCCCATTGTAGATGCACTGCCATCGCTCTGCCCTCCGCTGTCTGTATCCCATTACAGACGCTCTGCCCTCCCCTGTCTGTATCCCACTGCAGACGCTCTGCCCTCCCCTGTCTGTATCCCACTGCAGACGCTCTGCCCTCTCCTGTCTGTATCCCACTGCAGACGCTCTGCCCTCCCCTGTCTGTATCCCACTGCAGACGCTGTGCCCTCACCCATCAGTATCCCATTGCAGACAGTCTTCCCTCCCCCTGCCTGTATCCTATTGCAGGCATGCATCCCTTCCCCAGTCTGTCTCCCTTTCAGACGCTCTGCTCTCCCCCTGTCTGTATCCCAGTGTAGACGCAGTGCCTTCGCTCTGCCCTCCACTGTCTGTATCCCACTGCAGATGCTCTGCCCCCCCCCCCTTCTGAATTCCATTGCAGATGCTCTACCATCCCCCTGCCTGTATCCCATTGCAGGCGTGCATCCCTTCCCCAGTCTGTCTCCCTTTCAGAGGCTCTGCCCTTCCCCTGTCTGTATCCCATTGCAGATGCTCTGCCCTCCCCCGTGCATATCCCATTGCAGACGTCCTGCTCTCCTTCGTCTGTATCCCATTGCAGATGATCTGTCCTCTCCCTGTCTGCATCCCATTGCAGACCTTCTGCCTGCCCTCTGTCTGTCTCCTATTGCAGACGCTCTGCCCTCCCCCCGTCTGTATCACATTGCAGACGCTCTGTCTTCTCCCTGTCTGTATCCCATTGCAGATGCTCCGCCCTCCCCCTTCTGTATTCCATTGCAGATGCTCTACCCTCCCCCTGCCTGTATCCCATTGCAGATGCTCTGACCTCCCCCTGTCTGTATCACATTGTAGATGCTCTCCCCTCCCCTGTCTGTATCCCATTGCAGACGCTCTGCCCTCCCCTTGTCTGTATCCCATTGCAGACGCTCTGCCCTCCTCCTGTCCCTATCCCATTGCAGACGCTATGTCCTCCCTCTGTCTGTATCCCATTGCAGACGCCCTGCCATCCCCATCTGTACCATTGCAGACGCTCTGCTCTCCCCTGCCTGATGAAGGGCTTTTGCCCGAAACGTCGATTTCGAAGCTACTTGGATGCTGCCTGAACTGCTGTGCTCTTCCAGCACCACTAATCCAGAATCTGGTTTCCAGCATCCACAGTCATTGTTTTTGCCTCCCCTGTCTGTGTCCAACTGCAGTCAGTCTTCCCTGCACTGTCTGTATCCCATTTCTGATGCTCTGCCCTCCCCCCTGTCTGTATTCCATTCCAGACGTTCTACCCTCCCCCTGTCTGTATCCCATTGCAGACGCTCTGTCTCCATTTGACATCTTATTGAATGATTATCCTGGTGCATGAGCAAACAGAGCCCCATCTCCTTCATCCAGTTCATTAGAATAGATTGTAATTTGTTGATGACCTCATACAGATCCCTGAAGAATTCCACTCGTTACAGCTTTCCAAACACAAAATGAGTAATGATCTCTAATCTGCATTTCCTGACAGCTCCCCAGGGTGTCCCTGCTTCTGCATAACAGCCTGGGATGGTTATATGACGTCCCCCTGTGCTGTGTAATTGACTGAATACTTCATTCTGTTTGGTGCGGTCTGTTTGGTGCAGCCCATTTTGCCGCAGACCCATTTAGGCGCAGAACTATTTCAGCGCAGCTCATATTTATTCCTTTTCAGGCTTCGATAAAAGCATTAATCAAAGAAATTTAAATAAAAATAATGTTTATTCCCTTGAGTAAAAATGTTAAAAAGACACTTGAGTAAGTATAACACTGACTCAGAGTTTTATTTCAGAGCGAAAATGATAATTAGTCTTTCATTTATTCAGATTGAAAACATTCATGAAGCTATTGAACATTTGACTGATGCGCTTCCAGATGAACTGCAACCGCTGCTGGACTGGTTCGAGGATAACTATGGAGGCAGCAGATTACGCAGAGGAAATGGTCGGCGTCCACCGCTTTTTCCAGTTGGAATGTGGAATTTATATGAAAGGACTTTAAACAATGACGAAAAAACAGACAATAATGCAGAAGCTACCCACAGGAGATGACAATGCGAACATGATGTGGAACATCCAGTTATTTGGAAATATATTGACAGTTTAAGAAAAGTTCAGAGAGGAAGGGACATTTACGATGAGCATCTGGTAGCAGGGCATGATATTCCGTTGAAATTAAAGAAGCAGACACAAGAATACAAACACTCGTAAGAAGTTTTGGTGAGAGAAATGATGTCGAGTATTTATGAGGGAATGCCCACAATTTTGAATGAACGTCATGTTTTAGATTTTTCATAATGAACTTATTCCGTTCACTTTTTTTTATTTTTAACATTTTTACTGAAGAGAATAAACATTATTTTTATTATAGTCTTTCATTAATGTTTTTAACTAAGCCTGAAAAGTGAGAGAGATGAGATTGGAACTGCCAGCGAGTTTTAATTGAGAATTGCTCTTTCCTGAATATTGCTGCTTACTTGGTTGGTGGGATGTCGATGTTTCACAATCTCCACACAAGGTGTCCTGGTCCTCTGTGGCTCTTTCCAGGATCCTCCCCACATGTCGAGGTAGTGCGTGAGGGAACAGATATCGGTCATTCGAACACCCTTTATGTCCTATTCCAGGATGTTTCTCCTGGAATTGGTGAAGAGGAGGGATGGAGTGAGGGTGGGAGTGGGTACCCCTACTATTAGTGCTGGTGTAGTGGAAGGGAGAAGGGTGAGATGTCTGGAGGGAGTCTGACCACAGTGTTGTATCCATGAAGTGGTATTCGTGTGCGTGGCTATTGTGTCAGTGAGAGAAAACGTCGGGGAGGGAAGGTGCGAATTCAACAGTGAGTGTGGTCGTGCTTGAGCCTTATTTGGAGATAGACTGTGAGCCTTATTCGGGGGCAGGTGTTATAACAGATATACAGTGAGTGCAAGGGAGCAGAAGAATATGGTGACACTTATCCTGGCAAAGTTGGGGGAAAGAATATTGATGCTTGTCCTGTATTGCTGACCAATTCTTCAGATCATCTCAGCGTTGAGGTGAATCTCCCTGAACGTCTTGTCCAGGTCTATCGCTAATAACGCCACAGACCTTTTCCATCACATCCAAAAGAATCAGTTTGGGTAGATCTACAAATAGCAAGGTGAAGCAAACATTTGTGCGTGATATATCAAACCCAAATCTATCACGCAAATACTTTACATCATATGTTCTGGAAATTAGGTGTGTATGTATATGCAAGGGAAAGCAATGACATAGTGATATTATCGCTGGGCTCTTAAGCCAGAGACCCAGGTAATATTCTGGGGATATGATTTCAAATCCTGCCATGGCAGATGGTGGAATTTGATTTCAATATGTATCTGGAATCAAGGGTTTATGATGACCAGGAATCCATTGTCGATTGTTGGAAAATCTCATCTGGTTCACTGATGTTCTTGAGGGAAGGACACTGCTGTCCTTACTTGGTGTGGCCTGCATGTGACTCCAGACTCAAGACAACGCAGCTGACTCTTAACTGCCCTCTGCCATGGGCAATAAATGCTGGTTATCCAGCGACGCCCTCATCCTGTGAATGAGTAGCAAATAATCATGGGTGCTGCAGTAATACTGGATTGTCTCAAGTTGCCCCGAAACTGCATTAACTAAGTGACTACTAATACTGTGAAGAATAACTTCCATAAGTGTGTATCAGGTCGGTTGAACAGTATGTTGTTAACCAAACTAGAGAGCAGGTTATTTCAGATTTGGTGTTGTGTGGTCAGGAGGACTAATTAATAACCTTTCTCTGAAGCAGCTTTGGAGGAATAGTGACATCAATATGTTGCATTTTTACACGGCGTCTGAATATAATATCGAATGTTCGAGCGTTCTGGTCACGCATCATGGAAGCCCTGCAGACTAGAGGGTTAATTACACTCCAGTGAATTGGGGAAGTACAATATAACATTCAATGGGAGAAGCAATGATTGTGAGAGTCATACAGTCCGACAGCACGGAGACAGGCCCTTCAGAACAAACTGGTCCATTCCGAACGAAATGTTAACCCCATTTCCCTGCCCTTGCCCCGTATCCTTCTTATTCTTTCCTATCCGTGTATTTGTCCAAATGCATTTTAAATTTTGTGAATGTACCCACCTCAACCACTTCTGCTGACAGCTCATTCCATGTGCATACCACCCTGTTTGTAAAAGAAATTGCCGCTCAGGTTCCCTTTTACTCTTTCCCCTCGGATCTTAAATTACTGCCCTCTGGTCCGTGGTTGCTCAACCCTGGGGAAAAAAGACAGAGTGCATTCACTCTATCCATGCTTCCCATGATCTTATACACTTCTATCAGATCCCCCTCAGTCTCATACACTCTAAAGGAAAAACTCCTAGCTTGCCCAACCTCTCACAATAACTCAGACCATTGAGTCCAGGCATCATCCTTGTAAGTTTCCTCTGCACTATTTCCAGTTTAATAACATCCTTCCTATAACAACGTGAACAACACTGAACATAACACTACCAGTATTGCATCACCAGCAACCTCTATAACTGCAACATAACTCCCTAATTTCGATACTCATTGCTCTGACTGATGAAGGCCAGTCTGCCAAATGCCTTTTTCACTGCCCTATCTACCTGTGACTCCACTTACAGAGAACTTTGAACCTGAATCCCAAGGTCCCTTTGTTTCAATACCCTCCTAAAGACCCCGCTATTCACCATGAAACTCCGACCTTGCTTTGACTTTCTAAAATGCATGAACTTACACTTATCTGTATTAAACTCCATTTGACATTTCTCGGCCCACTTCCTCACCTGATCAAGGCACTGCTGTAATTTCTGAAATTCCTGATAGTCTTCCTCACTGTCCACGACACCGTCTATTTTAGTGTCACCTTGAAACTTATATTCATGCCTGTACATTCTCATCTAAATCATAGATGTGTGTAATATGTAAATATATATCCAATAAACATGCATAAAACAAACAGTAATAGTCCCAGAATTGACCCCTGAGGCATTCCACTCATCACAGGCCTCGAGTCCGATAAACATGTTTCCACTATTACCCAATGTTTCCTACCATCAAGCAAATTTTGGATTTGATTTGCCAGCTCCCCCTCAATTCCATGTGATGTAAACTTCCAGAGCAGCGTACAATGTGGAACCTTACAGAAGGCCTTACTGAAATCCATATACACCAGGTATACCACCAAGTTACTTGTCATTTCACCAAAGCAATCTATCAAATTTTTAAGACATGATCCCCCATGCACAAAGCCATGCTGACTGCTCATAATCACACCCTGCCTTTCCAAATCCATGTATATCTTCTCTCTCAGAACCTTATCAAGAAACATACCTACTAGAGATGTCAGGTTTACTGGTCTATAGGTACCAGGTTTTTCTTTGTAGCTCTTCTTGAATAAGGGCACAACATTCGCTACACTCCAGTCATCCTGGACCTCACCCGTTGGCTACCAATGATGCAAAAGTACCAACCAAGGCCCCCGTTATTACTTCTTTGTCCTCCTGCAGTGTTCCTGAATATATCGGGTCAGGACCAGGAGGTTTATAGAAATACTGATATGTTGACTTATTTCAGGTGAAAACACCAAAGAATGAGAAAGTGACTTAATGATGATTAAATTAACAAATTAAAGAAGATATTAATCACAGGAAGTGACTTCAGAAGAATTCCAGACTTTGTGGAATCCTGAGAATTCTCAGAAAATTGCAATCCAGAAAAGGAGGGTCATGAAACTGATCAGGAAATCAAAAAGCGAACATGCATGCAAACAAACAGGAACACAAAGACTGCAAAAATCTACGATCTATATTTCAAAGGAATGAAAAACATAGTCAAATGTGGAAATTTCAATCGGGAGAGACGAGTTTCTGGTGGATAACAGGGAAATTGCAAAGCAAATGACCAGTTACTTTCCATCTGTCTTAATGGAGTAAGATCCAGAATATCACCCAGAAATACGAAGTGATCGTCTCGGACTTGTGGAAGTAAAGACATAAAGTCAATTCATATCAGTAACAAGGCAATATTAAACATGCAGCTGGATTGAGCATTGCTCAGCTTGACAAACCAGATGTACTTCATACCAAAATCTTCAGAAATAAATCACAAATAGAAGTATCGATTGCATTGTCGAAGATTGCGTTCTATTTTCCTGTATATTCTGCAGAGTCTGGAAGCTGGTGTAGATAAATGTACATTAGTAAACATGATCCAAGCACGATCGATGAATGGTAGGGATCCAAGCATCTCCAAAGGGAAGAAGAGATAGTGTGGAGAACTGCAGACTAATTAATTTTACATTTGTCGGGAAACTGTTGGAATCTATTATATAGGATGTGATATTGGATACTTAGACATTAACAGCAATATTGGAGAGACTCAGTATGCATTTCTGAAAGGGGCATTATCCTTGACAAACTTTGGAGTTGTTTGAAGTTGATTCTTACAGCATAGATAATGGGGATCCAGTAGAATTGGCATATTTTAGATTATCAGAAGGCTTTCTATAAGAACTCACACAGTGAGTTCGAAAATGCATTGATGTGAAGGGTATTTGGAGGAATATATGTAAATGGAAAATTAAAGTTTGGTTTGCCTTCCTTTAAGGGAGTCAGAATATAGATGTAAAGACATGTTGAAGCAGTTTCACAGAGTTTTGGTGAGACTGTACCTGGAATATTGAGAACAGTTTTGGTGACCAAATCTGAGAAAGAATATACTGAGCACAGAGGAAGTGAAATGGACATTATCCAGATAAATCCCTCAGATAGGAGATTGCGTGATGAGGAAACTCGGCCTATGTTCTCTTGAGTTTCAAAGAATGAGAGTTGGGTCACTGTCAACTTTATAAAACTCACAAAACATACGACAAGTTGGAAATTAACAGATGTTTATCAGGCTGTCTAATCCACATTCAAGGCAAATAATGGCAGGATAAGGACAGAACATTGAAGACTGAAATAAGGAGGAAATTCTACACGTGGACGGGACTGACTAACACAGGGGAAAGGCAGGGCAAGATTACGGAGAATCCCCAGACAATCTATAAGTGTGTCAAGTGTAACAGAATAACCAGTAAATAGGTAGGCCTCATTAGTGACTTGTCAAGTTGCATCTAAATCAACTTTAGTAGTAGGAGAAAGAGGGGAGTGTGGAAGGCTGTTTGTGTGACTGGGGGCCAGTGTACCACAGGCATCAGTGCTGGGTCCCTTATTATTTGTGTTTCAGAGGTGTTAGTGTTGGGCTGGGGTGGACAAATGTAAAAATAGCATAACACCAGACTATAGTCTAACAGATCTATCCGGCAGCACAAGCTTTCGAAACACTGCTTCTTCATCAATGTGCACAACCACGTGATGTAACTGATGTTGAGAGATTTTTAACCTTATTAATTGTGGTATTCATAAATGATGTAGCTGTGAAAATGGATGAGGGGTGGGGTATGTAATAAATAAGTTTGTGTTTGATACAAAGATTGGCCGGGTGATTAGCAGTGAGGAGGATGGCCTTATGTTACAGGGTGATACAGATGGAATGGTCAGATGGGTGGATCAATGGCAGATGGAATGCAAATCTGATAACTATGAGATGATACACTTTGGGAGAAGGAACCAGACAGGGGAGTACTCAATGTATGGCAGTACACTAGGAAGCTCAGAAGGTGCTTCTCCACATATCGCTGAATGTGATTGAACAGGTTAATACACAGTTTGGGGAAGGATAAGGGAATATAAACATAGCCTTTATTCATCTAGGCATAGATGATAAGAACTATGCAGAACTTTGATGAGGGCAAGATGGAATTCTGTGTGTAGTTCTGGGAACAACATTACAGGAAGTATGTGCTTGTACTGGAGGGGGTACAGAGAATATTCACCAGGATGTTCCCTAGGATGGAGCATATCAGCTATGGAGAGAGGCTGGATAATCTCAGGTTGTTTAGTTTGGAGGAGAGAAGGCTGAGAGGTCTGTGATTCAGAAGAATAGGATTACGAGGTCCATGGACAGTGTGGATAGACACCAGCTTTTAGTCTAGGGCCCCACTTTTAAAGTGAAGGGTTTGCGGTTCAGTGAAGATTTGAGAATTGTTTTTCAACCAGAGGGTGTTGGGGTCTGGAATGCACTTCTTGAGAGTACAGTTGTCATGGTAACCTCTACCCATTAGAAACGACACGGCTGTGCACTTCAAATACTTTAAGATTCACGGCTATGGTCATGTGTCGGAAAGTGGGCCTAATGTGGACCGTGCTGTATTTCTGGTAGTACAGAGACTTTGCTTCTGTGATTGTATGGCTGTGGAAGGTCAATCATTGAGTAGCTTAAGGTAGGAATTGATGGGTTTCTGAAGAATATCTTAACACAGTTGATAAGAGAGAACATGAAATATTTCCTGAAAATATGTCAAGGGCAAAATTAAGAGCAAAAAGGTGCAGATTTCTTACCGTCTGATACCATATAATTGAGGACAGCGAAATAGCAGAACGATGGAGCAAATACTTCAGTTATGCCTTCACAGAAGAAAATAAAACAAAAAAGAAAACTTCCTAGTAATACGAGGAAACTTTATTCTGGTGAGAAAAAGGGATAGAATGAAATTAGCAGCTAAACAGTTTAGAGAAAGTATTCGACTGAAATTAATGGGCATAGACAAAGTCAACAGAGATTTATGAAATGGAAACCATATTTGAGAAAGTGGCTTTGAGTAGAATTATGTAGAAGGTATCAATGCCATACGAATGGAATCTCAAAAAGAGTTTTGATAAAGCCCAAGCCTATTCTGCAAATTCGAATCCTGTGGAACTCAGGCTAATATATGGTCATAGATTTAGAATGGGAGAGCTGGCAGGAAACAGTGAGTAGGAATTAAACAATATTTTTTTTAATGGAAGGCTGGGAGGATATAGAAAGGATCATGGCTTGGGCTCCAGCTATTCCCAATACGCATCATATCTTGGGTGTGGAGCGCAACTGCAATATTCCCAAGTCTGCTGACAGCACTAAACGATGTCAGCCTTTGAGTGGATGAGGAGGATGTAAAAAAGTTCCAAGGTGATTGAGACAAGTGGAATAACTGGGCAAATACGTGGCAGATGGAGAGTAATGAAGGAGATGAAATGTTGTGTACTTTGATGGGAACAATAGAATGGCAGCCTCTCATTTGAAAAAGGAGTGGTTGAGAAATGTTGCTCTATGAATGAACTTAAGCTGCAGTTTTGTACATTTCTGTATAGCCTGCCGAGTCCATGTAGGGCAGTGAGTTCTGAAGCCAGAGGTCAATACTGGGAATGGCATTGGCACGCTGACCATTGTATGTAGGCCCAGCAAGTGGGGAACTGTAACTTTGAAAGGAATCTGGATCTCCCTGTAGACCAGTCACTGAAAGCAATATTGCAGGAGCAGAAAGCGGGTAGGAAGATAAATGCTGTATTCACTTTCATTTCAGGGGGATTTGAGTACAGGAGTAAGTGTATCTTATGCAGCTGCACAGGGCCTTGGTGAGACCCCATCTCGAACACTGTGCAGTATTGTGTGCAGTGTTGGTCTGTTTTCCTAACAGAGGACAAACCTGACATTGAGGGAGAGCAGCAAAGGATGACCAGACTGATCTCTGGGATGACAGACTTGTTGTGGGAGCAGAGTTTGCAGCGACTGGACCTGTATTCCATGGGGTTTAGGAAAATGAGTGGAAATCTCAGTGAAATATCTAACACTCTGACAGGGCGAGACAGATTAAAAGCAGGGATGGTAATTCCCGTGGCTGGGACGTCTAAAACAAGGGGCCACAATATTAGGTACAGACAGGCCACTTTGCCTTGAGATGAGAATAAATGCCTGCACTCAGAGACTGGCGAACCAGGGGTACTCTCTCCCAGATCAGGCTGTGGAAGTCAAGGGGCTGAATATAAATAAGGATTTCTGGAAACTAAAGGGATTGGGAGAGAGCAGGAGTATGGTGTGAAGATAGAAAATCAGCTATCATTCCAAGTTGTTCTCTAATAACGCAGTAAATGTGTTTCTTTGCAACACTGTGTTGTAGAAAATTGTGCAATATTGATAATGGGGTCTTTGGATAAAAGAGGATAAGTGCCGAATCAGTAATAACCAAAAATTAAATTTGGTCTAACACACATTCGGACAGTCTAAATAAATCATTAAATTACATGTTGTAATGGAACAGTGCTGTAAATGTAACGCTTTCACACGACAGTCACTCAGTAGAGCACTGTACCTTTCACCACAATCTTCACCAGAAAGTGCGCGGAGGCTGAGTGACCATGTGATGCCGATGGGGAATTCCAGTTCTCCCCAAGATTCTCCCCACAGTTTGAAATAAAGTTGTTTCTAAATATAAACTACAATTCCCAGTTTCAGGCTCAGTTTCAAGGCCTGTAGAGCGGATTGCATTCCTGTTTTAGCTGAACACATTGATTGTACCTTTTGTAGACAGAGGGATCTTGAGGAAAGGTTTGCTGTTCAGCTGGTGTCTGGCAAGGAATCGCATCACAGTGAACACGAGTTCACTTTATATAAAAAGGTTCATTAATTGCATTGCAGCCAAATTGTATTTAATCAACACGCGTTATCAGTGAACTGCCTGTACATAGAATGGAGGCACAAAACTGGTGGGCTGAATGGACTACAGCAGTTCTCATTTTATGGTTCACAACGTTTAAACATATTAAGGGATATATATATTGTATGGGGAAAACTGCATTGAGGAGATGTTCGGCCATTAACGAGAATAGTGAAAGCTCAATGAGTTGTATGACGTATTCCTTTCCTGATGCTTCTGTGCAGTGTGTGGGAAAGCTCTGTAAATATTGTCACAAGCTCTCAGCTGTTAGGAAGGAGGTCTCTGCAGAGTCAACAGGATTGTGTTTCCCGTTCCCTTTTCTGATAACGAGGCTGGTGCCGGGTGTTCTCTCTGAGTTTATCCTTTAAGACCTCGTAGCAGTTTGATACAATTGGGTGCCTTGCTTGGCCGTTTCAGAGACCATTGAAGAGTTTATAACATGTCTGTGTGTCTGGAGTCACTTTTAGGCCAGACCAGGAAAGCACGGGAGATTCACTTCCTGAACGTATACTGGGGAAGGAGATCATCGTCTATAATCGACATTGAACAAATGATCACTATTACTGACACCAGGTATTAGATCCAGATATTTTCTTAATTGTTTTTAACTAGCACCAGTTGTCAGAGAATTATCCTGGTCTGGATTAGCAATCCAATGACAATTCCACAGCAGCACCATCTCCACATGGGGGCCTAGCGGAAACCACACTGAACTGATTAACTGTTCAAAAAAGGGAATAGGGATAACCCCGGGAATTACAGGCCAGTTAGTCTTATTTCTGTGGTAGGCAAAGTAATGGAAAGGGTACTGAGGGATAGGATTTACGAGTATCTGGAAAGACACTGCTTGATTAGGGACAGCCAGCACGGATTTGTGAAGGGTAGGTCTTGCCTTTCAAGTCTTATTGAATTCTTCGAGGAGGTGACCAAGCATGTGGATGAGGGTAGAGCAGTGGATGTAGTGTACATGGATTTTAGTAAGGCATTTGATAAGGTTCCCCATGGTAGGCGTATGTGGAAAGTAAGGAGGCATGGGATAGAGGGAAATTTGGCCAATTGGATAGAAAACTGGCTAAACGGTCGAAGGCAGAGAGTGGTGGTAGGTGTTAAATATTCAGCCTGGAGCCCAGTTACAAGTGGAGTTCCGCAGGGATCAGTTCTGGGTCCTCTGCTGTTTGTAATTTTTATTAATGACTTAGATGAGGGAGTCGAAGGGTGGGTCAGTAAATTTGCAGATGATACGAAGATAGGTGGAGTTGTGGACAGTGAGGAGGACTGTTGTCGGCTGCAGAGGGACTTAGATATGATGCAGAGCTCGGCTGAGGAGTGGCAGATGGAGTTCAACCCTGCCAAGTGTGAGGTTGTCCATTTTGGAAGAACAAATAAGAATGCGGAATACAGGGTTAATGGTAGGATTCTTAGTCAGCTGGAGGAACAGAGGGATCTTGGGGTCTATGTACATAGATCTTTGAAGGTTGCCACTCAGGTGGATAGAGTTTGTAAGAAGGCCTATGGAGTATTATCGTTCATTAGCAGAGGGATTGAATTCAAGAGTCGTGAGGTGATGTTGCAGCTGTACAGGACTTTGGTTAGGCCACAGTTGGAGTACTGTGTGCAGTTCTGGTCGCCTCACTTTAGGAAAGATGTGGAAGCTTTGGAGAGGATGCACAGAAGATTTACCAGGATGTTGCCTGGAATGGAGAGGAGGTCGTACGAGGATAGACTGAGAGTTCTCGGCCTTTTCTCGTTGGAACGGCGAAGGATGAGGGGTGACTTGATAGAGGTTTATAAGATGATCAGAGGAATAGATAAAGTCAGAAACTTTTTCCCCGGGTACAACAGAGTGTTACAAGGGGACATAAATTTAAGGTGAAGGGTGGAAGGTATAGGGGAGATGTCTGGGGTGGGTTCTTTACCCAGAGAGTGGTGGGGGCATGGAATGCGCTGCCCGTGGGAGTGGTGGAGTCAGAATCATTGGCGACCTTTAAGCGGCATTTGGATAGGTACATGGATGGGTGCTTAATCTAGGTTAGAAGTTCGGCACAACATCGTGGGCCGAAGGGCCTGTTCTGTGCTGTATTGTTCTATGTTCTATGTTCTATGATTATTTTTTGGACTGTGTGACAGCTCTTTCAAAAATAACCCCAACCAATTTGACTATCGTGATGGGACTGAGGGCGTGGTAATTGATCTGATTGTAATTATTCCCTTCTTAGGGGATGGGGCATAGTTGACTAATTACCCACATTAGGAGAAAGTGAGGACTGCAGTTGCTAATTACCCACATTGCCATGGAGTTGTCAGAGTTGGAGCTGGAATGAAACAGCTTCCCCAGCGACACGGCTTGTTGTGTAGCAAAAGTCCTCAGTCCTATTGCAGGAATGGTGTCAGGGCCAAATGCCTTTGTCATATCTACAGTGTCCAGCTGTTGCTTCATGTCACGTGCAGTGAATTGAATTGATTAAGACGGGCATCAGTGATTCTGAGGGTATCATAGTGAGGGTGAGGTGGGTAATCGACTCAACACTTCTGGCTGAGGATGGTGCAGATACTGTATCTTTTACATGGATGCACAGGGCTGTTCCATTATTTGGGATGGGGATATTTGTGGAGTCCTCTCCCCAGTAAGTTGGTTAATGGTTCATCGACTTTTATCCATGGATTTGACAGGACGACAGAGCTTAGATCTGATTTGGTAGTCTTGGGCTCATCTCTCTGTCTGTATCAGATGTTAGTCCTGCTGTTTGTAGTGTAACCAGTCAAGTGCGGTAGCTTTAATGGATTGTCATCAGCTTTAGGTGCACGTGATTCCGACCCGACCATGTTCACCTGCACTCGTCACTGACCCAAGGATCGGCTTGATGGAAATGGTAGACGGATGGACTATCCGGGGGAAAAAGTTACAGATTGTCATTGAAATCTACAGCATCAGATGATAACCCAGTTTTAGCTGCAATATCGACAGTTCAATAATACTGACTGGCCCCAGTTCACACCGAGACCCATTCACCCATCAGCCCTGTATTCAGTGACCTACTCTGGTTTCTGATGCGGAAATACTTCCATTTTCATATTCTCATTCTGCTGGAAGTTTTTCCTTATGTGATGCCTCCAATTTATTACATAAACTATATCCATTTAAGGTACTAATCTGAATCTTTTCCTTTCAGGAATGCAATCTTCTGTATTTAAAATGAATGTGTTTCCTTCTGTTTTTTTTCCCTTGACCATGAATCAGAGCTCTGCAGTATCAGTGATGCCAGACTTATGCAGTTTCAGAGTCAAGGAACTTGTCACCATGTGTTGGTGTTCAGTTCCCAGTGTACGGCTCTCCATGATGGACAGGATGTTTGGGCATCTTTGACAATATGTCGTTGGAAATTGTTCAACAAACAAAAATTGCTGAAGAAATGGCTAAAAACGTTGCAGAATTTTCAGGAGTGAATGCAGAGCGAAACTTCCAGTTCCAGTGAACCTTCTATAAAGCTTTTTGTATTTTTATTTCCAGTATCCATAGTCATTTGTTTAATTGAAAAATTGTTCTGTGCCTATTCATTTCTGGAGAAACTCAGCAGGTCTGTCAACATCTGCAGAGAGAGAGTAACAGAGTTAGCGTTTCCAGTCCAGTGTGACAATTCTTCAAAACTGAATACAATTGCAAAATGGTATTTTAATCCCTTGTCAGAAGTGGAGCATGGGTGGCAGGAAAAAGAGGGTGTGGCAAAAGATAAATGGACTTTTAGCAGTGGGGAATGAGAAGATTCTGTATAACGGGTCGGAATTAAGGCTTACTGAGGGAAAGGGGTTCTCTTTATTGAATGCAAGATAAAGAAGACACAACCAGACAAAGTCATACGGCGGCCAGGAGGGAGAATGTTGTCCATGTGGTAATATATAGATCTGGCCACAGATACGTTTTCACTGTCGTGATCATTACCCCCTTTAGACAAAGGAATTCAGGTGCTTGCCTTCTTATTGGCACTAGCAAGCGTTTCATGCTGCCTTAGTATTGAAACATGGAGAAAAACAAATCACAGTATGACGTTTGGGCTGAGTGTTGGTTACCTGTCATTTTTAATATTGTTTAATTTTGCAGTGCTTATCTTTAAACACTTGTTCTTGAAGTTAGTATCAGATGGAGTGTAGGATGTTGAGGGGTGGCATTATAGAAACATATAAAACCATGAGAGGTATGGATAGGGTGAATAGCCAAGGTCTTTTCCAAAGGGTAGGGGATTCCAAACATAGAGTGAATAGGTTTAAGGTGAAAGAGGGTAGATTTAAAAGGGATGAAGGGTCAGCGTTTTTACACAGGGCGGTGTGGGTATGGAATACGCTTCCAGAGGAAGAGTGGGAGATGCAAGGACAGCTGCAACATTTAAAACGCATTTGGACAAACATATGAATGGGAAACATTAAGAGGCATATGGAGCAAATGAAAGCAGATGGGACTAGTATAGTTTGGAAGATCTGCCCATTTTGGACATTTAGAAAAGCTTCACGCAGAGTCAGGGTGGTTTTGTGAAAGGGAAATGATATTTTGCCTGTAAAATCATGCAAAGTATTTCTGGAGATGCCTGTAAATGTCACAAGCGGACTTGATAAAGGAGATCTGGTGGACACGAGGCCTTCCAGAGATTTTCCACAAGGTATTACAAAACAAAGGTTCTTACACTAAACAGAAGCTCTAGGACGTTGGATACTGTATTAACGTGGGATGATGATTGTTTAACACAGAAATCGGAGAGTCAGGATTAATGGATCTTTATGGTCAAGGTTTATCTGCTGGAGTACCACAAATATCAGTCTGATGGCATCAGTTATTTGCAATCTAAGCTGTCAGCCTGAAGGAGGGAGCTGAGTACAATATACATCCGAGTTTGAGGATGACACTGAGAATCAAAAGGCAGGCTGTTACTTAATGGAGAGGACTTCCAGAAAAGGAACAGTAAAGGCATTGGAGTCTTCCTGTGTATGAAACATAAAGTCAGCTCGATGATGCAGCAAGGAACTCGGTTGGTACATTAGGGGGTTTCCTGGGAAGAAAGGGTTGTGTTATTGAGAATCTCTAAAATGGTGAGGCCATAATTCATTGGGGTTTAAATGAATGAGGAGTGATACTGCTGAAACATACAAGACACAGAATGGGTTGGAGAAGGTACTGTTGAGATGTTGTTTCCATTGTTGGGCAAAGTGTCGAACTCGAGGATATAGATAACGAATAAGGAACATCGATTTCAATCTGAGATGAAGAGTAATGTCTTCTCTCCAAAGGTAGTGATTGTCTGGAATTCCCTAACCCAGAGAGGTGTGGAGGGATACAAGGAGTCGCCAGGAGAATGGAGTTGAGCCCTGGAGTAGATCAGCCATGTTCTTATTCAATGACAGGGTTAGCTTGAGGGGCAGATTGACCGACTCCTGTTCCTATTTATTAATTTCACATGTTATGCTTTTGGAAAGGAACGGGTTATTTTGCTGGAAATTGTGTTGTACAATATTGCATTCAGGGAGAACAGAGGATTTGTTGTTTTAACCCTAGGTGGGATATGTAGCTGTATTCCCAGCGTATCTGGGTCTGCAACATGTCCAACATCTGGAGCAGAATTTACAAAGTGGGGAAGCCTGGAAACAGGGATTGGGGGTGGGGGTGGTGGTCACTTCCTGATCCAGTCTGGATTTTCCAAGTACATTTCCAAAACTCCACCTAACCATCGGAGTGGCCTCGATAGGCCGCTGTTTAGCATGTCTGAGGGCTGAATGGAACATCAGAACATAGGGCTGAGGGACACAAGTGGGCCATTCCGCCCTTTGACACTACTCCACTAATAAATAAGGTCATGGCTCATCTCATTGTGATCCCAGCTGCACGTTTCTTTCCATGCACCATTATCCCTGATTCACCGGTCTATGGAAAATCAGACAAAGCCAGCTTAGATGTAACTTAAAGATCCAACCATCCCAAACTTCTGGGTAAGAGAATTCCCACTTGACTGAAATCCTACTTTGTGTATTTCACCTAATTCCTGCTCTGACGAAGGTTGGAAGTTGTCACTGTTTCCTTTTCTCGTCCCATTCCTTCACTGCTGACACATAATTTGAAATGTAACCAGGTTGGTGATATGGCCGATGATAAAGTTCTCAGACTGAGTCGGTTTCAGTGACAGGAACAAGTCAGGAAGATTTCTTTAGTCAGCCACAAGGAACTAATATAACTAACGGATGTGCATGGTGGATCTGTGGTTAGCAGTGCCACCTCCCATCACCAAGTAGCTGCGTTCAATTCCAACCTCGGGCAACCCTCGATGTGGATTTTGAACATTCTCCCCATGTCTGTGTGGGTTTCCTCCCACTGTTCAAAGGTATCCAGCTTAGAGCGGATTGGCTATGCTAAATTGCCTATAGCGCCCAGCGATGTGTTGGTTAGATAGGTTAGTCATGGGAAATGCAGGGTTACATGGATAGAGTGGGGGGCAGGTCGGGGGGGGGGGTAATACTGTTACGAGGGTCAATGTGGACTTGATGGATGGAATGCCCTGCTTCCACAATGTCGAGATTCTATAAAAACAACAAGAAGTTTTACTATACAAACATCCAGTGGGTATCTATCTGATCGCTCTCCTCTAGGTTTTATATGTTTCAATAAGATCACCTCTCATTCCAAGAGTAACCTGTGAAAGCCTTCATAATATAAGACCCTCATCCCTGGAATACATGAAGTGAAATATCTATGAACTGCTTCCAATTTGATTATATCCTTTCTCAGGTAAGGAGACAAAAATAATCTCAGACACAGATGAAGTTATTTTTTGTTTTCTCAGTGGTGAGAGTATTTGGAAATCTCTTCCCTGCAGAGCTTTGGAGGCAGAGATATTGAATATGTTTGAGGCACAGACAGAAGGTTCATCAATAATAACGGAGTCTAGGATTATCGGGGAATGGCAGGAATGTGCAGTGTTGGGGAAATGCTGACAGTGGTAAAAAAAATCACACTGCTCCAGCACATCCAGGAATAAAATGCAAAATGAAATGATAATATCGATAAAATGATAAGTGGAAGTTCAAGATGGTAGCGATCTGGAAGGTCTGCTTTGTTGGGCTCTGCATCACAGCACGGGCAAAGTGGTTCCCTCACCCACTCCATCCCAGCCATTTACTTAAAATGCTTAATTTTGGAAAGATTTGAGATTTGGCAGTTGTAGTAGTTTTAGTTTGTGTAGTTTTTAAGCTCCATGAGACTTTGTTTATCAATGATCAGTAATTCGAGTTCTTCGTCTCTCGAGTTCAAATGTTGCTACAGTGTGTTCTGGGTAATGATGTGCTTAAATGGTGCACCTGGAGCATTTAGGGGAGCCATTAGCCAGAAAAGAGGAAAAATTTACTTTCTAGTCTTAAAAAGAGAGGATGGATGTTGTCCTGTTGCAGGAGATGCACCTTGATGACAAAGAACATTTGACTTTCCAGCAGGTCGGGTTTGATCGGGTTTATTTCTCCTCTTTTAATATTACGAGTTGGGGAGAAGCCATAATGGATTAAAAAGAATCTTCCATTTAACCTTCTAGATTGTATTTGATACTCACGGGAGGCTCATAATCCCCAAAGCCTTGAACTATGGTAAATAATACAGTATTTTGAATGTTTATTGCACCCCCTTCCCACCCACCCCCGGCGCACCCTCTTAAAATCCTGTTAGATGCATTTTCCAAATTCAGTTATCTTGCATCGTGGCACATTATTGTAGAAGATTTCAACTGTCTTATGGACCCCACGGTGAACAGAATGTCTTAAGGTGCCCCAATACCCTCGTTATAATGTAAGCAATTAGTGGGTTTGTGCAGAAGGAGAGCTGGTGGATGTCTGGAGGCAGATCCACATCACAAGTAAGGATTTTATTTTCTTCTTTAACCGGCATAAATGCGACACGAGGGTTGATATCTTCCCCATTCCTCCAACAATCTTAGATTCGGTGGCATCCTGCACAATTGGGAATATTACCATTTCTGACCATGAAGCAGTTTACTTATTGATTAAGATTAAGGGCAATATAACAGCTTCGAGACACTAGCGAATCAATCTCTTTCGTATTAAGACTAGTTGGTTAATTGAGTATTTAGATTAGATTACTTACAGTGTAGAAACAGGCCCTTCGGCCCAACAAGTCCATACCGACCACACAGACCCATTCGCTGACATTTACCCCTTCACCTAACACTACAGGCAATTAAGCATGGCCAATTCACCTGACCTGCACATGTTTGGACTGTGGGAGGAAACCGGAGCACCCAGAGAAAGCCCACGCAGACACAGGGGTAATGTGTAAACTCCACACAAACTGTCACCTAAGGCAGGAATTGAACTGGGGTCTCTGGTGCTGTGAGGCAGCAGTGCTAACCACTGTGCCACCGTGCCACCCACTGCAATGAATTCAGATCTTTCTTAGCCATTAATTCAGATCTAACCAGTAAACCATCCATTCGATGAGAAATTGCTAAGGCTTCCGCCGAGGGATTAATTAATCCTTAGAATGCAGCAGAAAGGGGAGCACGAACGCTGGTTTGAGGCAGAGCTGAGGCCAGCCGAGAGTGCATACTATGATCGACCCTCAATGACGAAGCTGCAGAGGATCACAATGCTTCGGTCTACAGTGAATTCCACGCTCACACAGACAGCCAGGAAGGTACTTACTTTTGCAAAACAAAGGCTGTTTGAACATGGTGATAAGCCAGGCAGGTATTTATTCTATCTTGCCAGGAAAACGAACGCCCCTCTTAAGCCATTACCTCAATTAGGGAGGGTACTGGGATCCTTACCTTCAATTCCAAAAAGATTAATGCCTCCTGTCCGAGATTTTCACCGAATTATTTCAGCCTGAACATTTTGAAGATAGATGGATTAAGATGGAAGCACTTTTCAAGAACCTGGGTCTTCCAAGAGTAACCCCTGAATAAGTGTTGTGCCTTAATGCACCATTGTCAGCACAGCAGGGTGTGAAGCAGCTTCAGCATGTAAAGGTGCGCGTTCCTGACAGATTTCCTAGTGAGTTTTATAATTAATTTATACACCTATTGTCAGGGCTGATGTTTAACGTGTTCCGTCACTCATACAGTCACAAATCCCTCCCTCCATTCTTTAGAGAGGCTCATATCTCTCTGATGCTGAAGAAATGAAGACCCCGGAGGATTGTGCTTCTTACACGCCAATCTCACTTTTAAATTTTGGTCTCAAAATCCCGTCTGAAACCCATGAATTAAGGCTGGAAACTTTGCTGCCTTCCATTACCAAAGAGGACTAAACAGGCTTTATAAAGGGCGGCAGATCTTCCTACAATGTTAAGAATTTACTCAATATGATCCAAGAGTGTCAACAACAATCTGCCCAGGGATTATTGATCTCTTTAGATGAGAGAAGGCATTTGATTGGGTTCAGTGCCCAGATCTCTTCTGTACATTAGAACGGTTTGGTCTACGCAAAGATTTCATCAAGTGGGTGAGGGTCATTTACCGTGATCCTCTGGCTGCAGTTCTCACTAATGGTGTGCCAACCAGTAATAGTAATATTTCACCAGGCAGCCGACAAGGTTGACACCTTTCACCATTGTTGTTTACGTTGGGGATTGAGCCACAGGCGGAGGCCATCTGTAGGGATGTCAACATATCTACCCCAAAGGTGGGATATAAGTCACGAAAGATTACATTGTATGCAGATGAGGGTGTTATGTTTTTTTTATCAAATCCTGCAATTTCGGTAGGTCATGTGATGCAATGCATTCATTCGCTTGTTGCCTTTCTGGGCGATAAGATTAATTTTACAAAGTTGGAGGCCATGCCTATGGGAGGTCTTAGGGAAATACCTGATACTGAGGCTAAATCCTGGTTTCCTTTTAAATGGTCACGGGGGTGGTTTCCCTATTGCAGTATATTCATTACATCTGTCTTTGATCATTTATGTAACGTGAACTATGTCCATTTGTTGGACAAAATTAAACAAGACCTTCAAAGATGGGAGGCATTTCCAAAGTCCTGGCTAGGTCGGATAGCTGTAATTAAAATGAATGTCCTTCCTCATTTCCTACACCCCGTGTGAATGTTTTTTTTATGTTTCCCAGACAGATGAGGCATGTGGGCTGCACTGTGGCACAGTGGTTAGCACTGCTGCCTCATACTGTCAGTAACCCGGTTCACTTCCCACCTCAGGCGACTGGCTGCGTGGAGTTTGCACATTCTCCCCGTGTCTGTGTGGGTTTTCTCTGGGTGCTCCGGTTTCCTCCCACAGTAGAAAAATGTGCAGGTTAGGTGAATTGGCCACGCTGAATTGCCCGTAGTGTTAGGTGTAGGGCTAAATGTAGGGGAATGGGTGTGGGTGGGTTGTGCTTCGGCGGGTCGGTGTGGACTTGTTGGGCAGAAGGGCCTGTTTCCACACTGTAAGTAATCTAATCAAAGTTTTTTTTGAAAAAAATGGCTGGTTTAGCTCTTTTATTTGGCACCATAAGCGATTGTTTATCAAGCGAACAAAATTGCAACTGCCCCAAAGATTGTGGGGAGTTGATCACCCCAATTAATAGCAATCAATTAAGTTTTTCTTCAACGTATTTGAGTGCCTGGGCCGCTGTGGTCTTGGCGTCAATATGGCTAGACACTGAGCCCTCTCAGACAAAGTGAACCCTTTTAGTCTGTCGTTCTTAGATAAATTGACAACGTTTATGGAGTATTGTCAGAAACTAATGATGATCAATACTGTTAAAGCATGAAGGACAATCCGTCAGATTGAGGCAATACAGCCAAAACCATGTTTCTTAACCCCAATTGGTGTACCAGGTTGTCAATCAGGGATAATGGATTCCAGGTATAAACTGTGGGCAGCAAGGGGGATACCTTGCTTGGGTGATTTAGAATTAGTAGAAGCCCTGCAGAGTGGAATCAGGTCCTTGGGCCCAGCAAGTCCACTTCGACCCTCTGAAGAGTGATCCACTCAGACCCATTCCCCTACCATGCTATATTTACCCTGGTTAATGCCCCAACTTACAGATCCTGGAACACTATGAGCGATTTAGCAATGACCAATTCATCTAACCTGCACATCTGCGTGACTGTGGGAGGAAACCTACGCATACATAGTTGAGAATATACTCACTCCGCACAGCCAGTCACCCAAGGCTGGAACCAAACCCCTGACCCTGATGTTGTCAGTCAGCAGTGCAAACCACTGAGACACCACGTGTTACTTGAGGGAGAAACAATTGTATCATTTGCTCAAATAATTCGTAAGTATGGGCTACCTAGTACAGACGCCTTCTGTTTTTTTTCCCAAATTAGAGATTTGATTAAAAAATTACTTTGAACAGACACTTATAGATCCGACATAGAGAAGTGGGTTCTTACTGCTAAGAATACGCTCTCTGTCAGTACCCTTTATTATTAGTTGGATCGTGTCCGCTCAGACAAGACTGTGCAGCTTCGTGACGTCTGTGCGAGAGAGTTGGGGGTTTAGATGTCTTCGGAGACATGGGAGGATATTTGTGAAAAAGCTCTAAGGATTTTGATCTGAAATAGGACCATTCCATGCAGTTGAAAATTCTTCACAGGATCTATCTGACCCCAGATTTTCCCTCAAAATTCAAAGTGGGATTATCTTCAGCGTGTCCTAAATGCAGAATGACTACAGGCACTCTTACTCATTGCATGTGGTCCTGCTGCATGCTTCGTATATATTGGAGCACTGCGTTCGGTGTGAGAGAGTGGGTCGAGGGGACCGAATTGGAGATGGACCTGCTTTCTCTTTTCCTGGGCCTGCCCAGAGTATCTTACACAGATGCACATGGGGAAAAAATATATCCTTACTTTCTGGGCTAGGGAAAATATTATGTTGTGTTGTATGTCTGAAAACTCCCCGGATCTGTTGGGACTTTGTAAACTCATCATGGAGAATATCCCTTTGGACTTTCACACCAGCATGGTGCAACAAAAAAAAACAGAGATTAATATAAGTCATAGAGTCATAGAGATGTACAGCATGGAAACAGACCCTTTGGTCCAACCCGTCTATGCCGGCCAGATATCCCAAACCAATCTAAACCCACCTGCCAGCACCCGGCCCATATCCCTCCAAACCCTTCTTATTCATTTACCCATTCAAATGCGTCTTAAATGTTACACTTGTATCAGCCTCCCCGACATCACTTGGCAGTTCATTCCATACATGTACCATTCTCTGTATGAAATAGTTGCCCTGTAGTTCTCTATTATATCTTTCCCCTTTCACCCTAAATTCATACCCTCTCGTTCTGATTCCCCGACCCCTGGGAAAAGACTTTACCTATTGACCCTATCCATGCCCCTCATAACTTTGTAAAACTCTATTATGTCAGCACTCAGCCTCCGACGCTCCAGGAAAAACAGCCCCAGTCTGTTCAGTCTCTCTCTATAGCTCAAATCCTCCAACGCTGGCAACATCCTTGAAATCTTTTCTGAACCCTTTCAAGTTTCACAACATCTTTCCGATAGGAAGGAGACCAGAATTGCACGCACTATTCCAACCCTGGCCGAACTAATGTTCTGTACAGCTGCAACATGATCTTACAACTCCTGTACTCTATACTCTGACAAATAAAGGAAAAGCCTTCATCACTATCCTATCTACCTGCAACTCCCCTTTCAAGGAGCTTTGAACCTGCACTCCAAGGTCTCTGTTCAGCAACACTCCCTGCGACCTTACCATTAAGTGTAAAAGTCCTTCTAAGATTTTCTTTCCCAAAATGCAGCACCTCGAATTTATCTGAATCAAACTTCATCTGTCACTTCTCAGCCCATTGGCCATTTGGTCAATCTGAGGTGACCCTCTCCGCTCTCCACTACACCTCCAATTTTGGTGTCATCTGCAAACTTACTAATTGTACCTCTTATGCTTGCATCCAAAACATTTATGTCAATGACGAAATGTAGTGAATTCTGCACCGATCCTTGTGTCACAGTCCTCCAGTCTGAAAAACAACCCTTCACCATCACCCTATGTTTTCTACCTTTGAGCCAGTCCTGTATCCAAATGGCTAGTTCTCCATGTATTCCATGAGATCTAACCATGCCATTCAGTCTCCCATGGGGAACCTCATCAAAACCCTTACTGAAGTCCATATAGATCACATCTACCCCTCTGCCCTCCTCAATCCTCTTTGTTACTTCCTCAAGAAACTAAATCAAGTTTGTGAGACATGATTTCTCACGCACAAAGCCATGTTGACTATCCCTAATCAGTCCTTGCCTTTCCAAATACAAGCACATCCTGGCCCTCACGATTCCCTCCAACAACTTGCCCATCACCAACGTCAGGCTCACTGGTCTATAGTTCCATGGCTTGTCCTTAACACCCTTCTTATACAATAGCACAGCGTTAGCGAACCTCCAGTCTTCCAGCACCTCACCTGTGACTATCCATATTACAAATATCTCAGCAAGACGCCCAGCAATCACTTCTCTAGCTTCCCACAGGGTTCTGGGGTCACCTGATCAGGTCCTGGGGATTTATCCACCTTTACCCGCTTCAAGACATCCAGTACTTCCTCGTCTGTAATATAGACATTTTGCAAGGTGTCACCATCTATTTCACTACAATTTATATCTTCCAAATCATTTTCCACAGTAAATACTGATGCACAATACTCGTTTAGTATCTCCCCCATACTTCATGTGCTAGGAAGAATATTCTGTTGTGTTGGATGTCTGAAAACCCTATTGGGTCTATTGGGTCTTTGTAAGCTCGTCATGGAGAATATCCCTTTGGACGTTCTCATTAGTATGGTGCACCGAAAAGCAGAGATTTATGTAAGATATGGCAACCCTTTCTGGATTACCGCGATGCAGGCTTATTTGCCACTCTAAAAAGGACTATTATATAGCCATGACGATATTGTCTAATGAATCACATATTAGGAACTATGAACGTATGAATGTGTATCAGTTGATGCTCTCGAAGAACGAGATTTATCACTTTGTTATTATTTATTTATTATTTATTGTTTATTTTTGTTTTCTTCTGTCCGTTTAGAGACTTTAACTTATTTTGTATATACATGCACATGGGTGTAATTTTGTTCAGTGATTTGAGTTGTTTTGTTATTGGTTTAATATAATAATAAAAATATCTTTTTCAATAAAATAGTTTGCTAAAAATTAAAATGCTAATATGGATAGATTAGAGTCCCAAATAACTCTCATTAGAGAGACCACTCGTGGTGGTTTACGTTTAAGGTCACCACACAGGTGATAGGGTAAGGTTGAGAGAGGATCCCCTTCATGAAAACCTCTGGGGAATTGAACCTGCGCTGGTGGCCTCCCTCTGCATCACAAACCAACCATCCAAACAACTGAGTGGGAGACTGTATAACTGCTACACACAGAATCAGCCGCAGAAAAAGGGCAAGAGAAATTTTAGTGACAAGGAAAAAGGTGTATTTGAGACAAAAATGTTCTCTGCTAGAAATTGCATTTTATAATGAGACAAGTGTTTGGAAGATGTCTTTGGCTGAATACAATAAGGTGAGACAAGTGATATAACCAGAATGACTAATTGTGATTGGATATCGATAACCATAAAATAAGTCCATGTTTTTGATTGGTCTGTGGAAAGCTTGCTGACTGTTGCATGAATTTATAAATCAGATGAAATATATTGAAAGGAGAGTCCGTCCCCATGTGAAATGCCTTCTGAACACATGCTAGAAGAAACCCGGGGTATGAAGTGTCTGAGAATCGTCTGCTCAGTAACAGGAACCTGGGGGTTGAATGACTGGAAGTTCCTGTAACATGGAGCTGAGAAAACCATCAGATCACCCCCAAACGTATTGAACGTTGGCGCATATTTGAAGTACTGAATGGCCTCATGATGGATTTTAATTGTGTGTGATTTGAAAAACGTACATCTCTACTCCATCCTCTTACATGTTACACACTGGGGCACAGCCGTTTTCCTGAAACTGGGAATAAGTTGGAACAATAACTGGAAAATTCCATAATTGGCATTCCCAGGACTGTTCTATAGCTATGTGGGTGGCATTAGAAAGGCAAGAGAGAAAGAGAGGGAAGGTGCTGTATGCAATAGTGAGATTGGTGGAGCATGAGCCTTGTTCGGGGGTCGGTGCTATAACAGACATACAGTGAGTGTGAGGGAGCAGAGAGAACACGGTGACCCTTAACCCTCCAGAGTGGGGAAGCTTATTGATGCTTTTCCTGTATTGCTGGACATTTCTTCAGACCGTAGATACTGCACTGAGGTAGGTGGAGAGAGCAGACCATGCTCGGTGGGTCTGGTAGTGTGGCCCCCTCTGGGAAGAGAATGGTCCCCTTTTGTACTTGCCCATCCACCAGGAACTCCATGTTGCTGTCGACAAACCGTGGTGTAATTTTCCCTTCGCTGCCATGTTTGGGGAAAATGTGCAGGGCAGCTCCAAAGTGAGAAAGCGCAACCGTGTGCCCATCGGCCTTTTCAAGATGGCACCAGTGTCAATGATCACAGAATATCCAGGGGCATCCAGACGATTGTGAGTACCTCCAGTCATGATGGGTGGCAGAATCGGGCTGGCATTGTATGAGAGGGACACTATGGAGTGGGGTGGCTAGTTAATGAGATGAGTTTGGTAAGATAGCACCAGGAAACTAGCTCGGCCTCGTGCAGACAATCCCTCTGTCACACCTAATTTAAATTTCACTGCCACAGTTTTTTGTTAGATTCAGCCCAGTGAGGCGAAGACTCTGCTGTCCTCACTCCCAGTTACAAAGCTGCAGAACAAATGCTCATCCAAAATTCTCCATCGCCTGAACTCACAGCAATATCCCTTTCACTCATAATTCTTCGAAATACTGACCCGTGTTGCATGATACTATCGAAATGTCTTCATTCTGAAACCTGTGAACATATCCTTCCATGATATTTTATCTCAGTCTCCCCCCCCCCACATCCTATCTCCACTCCAACACACACTCATTTACAGTCATATTGCACGAGACTGCCAGTATGACTAGTCATTTGGCCTAGCTGGTCCATGGCAACCAAAATGTACATCCAGACTCACCCCATTTCCCTGCCCTTGTTCTGTATCCCTCTAATCCTTTCCTATCTGTGTATTTGTCCAATTGCCTTTTCAATGTTGTTATTGTACCCACCTCAATCACTTCCACTGACAGCTCAGTCCATATGTGTACCACACTCTATGAAAAAAAGTTGCCCCTCAGTTTCCTTTTTATATTTTTTATCATTTCCAAACATTAATGGATGTCCTCTAGTCATCGATTCACCAAACTTGAGAAAGAAGTTTGAAGTATTCACTCCATGCACGCCTCTCATGATTTTATAAGGGCTACACTTCAATAAGAACCCCCTCAGTTTCCTAAGCTGTAAAGAAATAAGTTCTAACCTCTCCAATCTCTGCCTATAACTTAGAGCTTATAGCCCAGGAAACATCACTGGAAATTTGTTCTGCATACTTTCTAGTTCCATAATATCCATTCTAGAGCAAGATGATCAAAACTGAACACAATACTCCAACTGCAGCCTTACCAACATCCTGTACAATTGCAGCATAACGTCCCAACTTCTATACTCAATGCGTTGATGAAGGCCAATGTGCCAACAGCCTTCTTCACTGTCCTGGGTATCTGTGACTCAAATTTCAGACAACCGTGCACCTGATCTCCAACGACCTTTTGTTCCACTACACGTCTTAAGGCACTATCATTCGTCATTAAACTCCTCCCTGGATTTGACTTTCCAAAATGCAAGACGTCACACTTATCTAAATTAAACTCCATTTGCTATTTCTCAGCCCACTTCCCCAGCTGATCAAGGTACTGCTGCAATTTCTGATAACGTTCCTCACTGTAAGTGATGTCTCCTAATTTAGTGTCATCTGCAAACCTACTAACGTTGCGTTGTGCACTCTGGTCCAAATCATTGATGTAGATAACAAACAGCAATGGGCCCAGGACTGACCACTAAGGCACTCCACGAGTTACAGGCCTCCAGTCTGACAAGCATACCTCCACCAAAGCCATTTGTTTCAGAACATTAAGCCAATTGTGTCGCCAATTTGCCAGTTTACATTGGAGTCCATGCGATCTAACCTTCTAGAGCGGCCTACCATGTGGAACCTTATCAAAGACCTTACTGAAATCCATATAGACGATGTCCACTATCTTTCCTCATCAACCTTCCAGGTCACTTCCTCAAAAATCTCTATCAAACTTTGTCAGGCATGATCTGCCACGCACAAAGCTATGCTGACTGCTCCAAGTCAAACTCTGTCTTCCCAAATGCATCCATATCTTATATCTCCGAACCTTCTCAAGCGGTTTACCGAATACAGATGTGAAGCTTACTGGTCTATATTTCCCAGGCTTTTCTTTGCAGCCCTTCTGAATAAGGGCACTACATTTGCTACTGCCCAGTCTTCCGGGACCTTGCCCCTGAACTACCTTCTCTCGCCTTGTGCAGTGCTCTTAGATATATCTGGTCAGGACCAAGAGATTTATCTGACTTTATGCATTCTAATATTTCCAACAACACCTCTACTGTGATATTGACTGTGCCAAGATATCGCAACTAACCTCCCAAAGGTCACAGGTCTTCATGTCTTTCTTCATGATAAACACAGAGGGGAAATTGAGGACCTCACCCATCTCTTGAGGTTTTACACATGCATGCCCATTTTGGATTTTAAGGCGTCCTATCTCTCTCTAGTTGTTCTTTTTATTTACTATACTGAATCTGGATTCATCTTCATCTGCTCAGCCAAGGCTTTCTCATACCCCATTTTAGCCCTGCTGATTTCCTTCTTCAGTAAACTCCTTTAACCCATGTGTACCTCCAGAGATTCCCTTGGAACCAGCTGCCTGTACCTGAGCGATGCCTCCTTTCTTTCTGCTCAGAGCCGCAATATCTCTTGTTATCCAGGGTTCTCTCTTCCAGCCTCACTTTCCCTTCACCCTCACAGGAACATGCAGACCTTGAACTCGAGCTACCTCACTTTTGAAGCCCTCCCACTTTCCCGGGATCCTTTTATCTGGAAACACACTCCTCCAATCAAGCCATGAAATCCCCTGTCTAATGTCAACAAAATTCGCCTTGCCCCAATTTAGAACTTGAATCTGTGGGCCAAAGTTTTTTCCCTACCATACCTATTTTAACATTAATACATCTCTGGTCACTTTTCCCCAAATGCTCCCCCCACTTTATCTCCGTTACCTATCCTGCCCTGTTTCCCAACAGTAGGTCGAGTTTGTCCCTTCCCGAGTAGGACCCTGTATATACTGCTTGTGGAAGCTTTCCTGAACACACTTCACAAATTACGTTCCACCTAAGTTCTTAACCCTCTAGAAGTCCCAGTCTATGTTAGGATAATTAAAATCACCTATTATGACAACCCTATTGCTCCTGCAAGTCTCGCCAATCTTCCTGCATATTTGTTCCTCTAATTCCCATTGATTATTTGAAGGCTTATAGTACAACCACTATAACGTCACCAAACCCTCTTATCGTTTGCATCATTTACAAAATCTCATTGGATATTATCTCAGTTATTTCATCTTTAAATACTAGAGTGATAATCGCCTTAATCAGAACTATTGGTATTTAAATTGTTTCCATTTACATATCTTCCTCGCAGTGACTTTCACATTCGCAGCATCCCTTGTCAAGGCATATTGGAGATATGGAGCTGTAAATGGATGGGAGCTGCACATCCTGTCAGTTCCAACATTGGTTGCAAGTTTCCCCACACTGAGCTGCGATCTAACACAGTGTTACCGAACAATGCAACAGTCTGGGTTTATATATGAATGAACCAGTGCGGACTGCACAGCCCCCCACGCTCGACATTTAGCCCAGGATTATAGATCCAGCATTGGTGTGGGCTGCACAGAGTTTCACTCTGCACAGAGCTGGGTTGCATTCAGCAGACACGAGCCGGATCTACACAGTGCTCCATCCTGAACATGTGAGTTAGATTGCGAATGTGAGAGAACTAAATATCTGGCTATGCCTTTATTTTTGTTTTAATTATTGTGATTGAACTCTTCAAATCGTGACTCATCCAGTTAGACCCGACCCTCTGGATGAGTCATAGTAACTGTTGTTACAGCATCTCTGTCTGCATCATGACCAACAATGGAGCAGAGGCTGCAGAGAGGGGAAGCTCTGTAAAATGGAATGAGGGAATCACCATCAGATCAGCCGTGGTCTTAGTGAATGGTGGGGCAGAATTGAATGGACCACTGATGCAACATATTCATATATTTCTGTTTGTTCCAAGCAAACTCCCCTTCTCTCCCAGTGTCCCATACTATTGGGGAGTGAGTCACCTCCTCCTGTCCCTGCGTAATAGGATCCTTGAGCCTCACTATCCTCCAGATTTCCCTGTGCCCCAGTTTTGAGCAGTTGAGTGACTCCCTCCTGTTCCTGTGTCCCAGCCTCGAACAGTTGAGTGACTGTCTCCTGTCCCTGTGTCCCAGTTTCAAGCAGTTGAATGACTCCCTCCTGATCCCAAGTTGGTGAAAGTAGATGTCCTCCTCCTGCTCCTGAGTAACAGGCTCCATTAGCTCTGTGCTCACCTGCTGCTCCTGTGGAATGGAGCTGAGGGACTGAATGGCCTCTTCACATTCTTTACAGCTTTTCTTGATTAAAGGCCTTTTCCCGTTTCTGTAAAACACCATCAAAATCTGAATGATGTATTTTTGTATTTGACTCTCTGTGATTGAGCAAACAAGCCGATTGGCAAAATTCAGATGCTGAATAGCCTCCTCCTGTTCCCGTGTTATACACTGAAGAGTCAATAGACTCTCAGAGATGTACAGCATGGAAAAAGATCATTCTGTCTGGTCATCCATACCGCCAAACATCCTAAATTAATCTCGTCTCCCTGCCAGCACTTGGCCCATCTCCCTCTAAACGCTTCCCATGCATGTATCCATCCAAATGCCTTTTAAATGGTGTAACTGTACCTGCCCCCACCACCTCTTTTGTCTGTTCAATCCATACACACAGCGGTCTCTGTGTGAAAATGTTGTCCCTCATGTCCCTTTTTAAATCTTTCTCCTCTCACCTTAAACTTTTGTCTTCTAATTTTGGACTCGTCTATCCTGGGAAGACATTGACTGTTTACCTTATCTATGCCCCTCATGATTTTATAAACCCCTTTAAGGATCCCCCCCCCCCCAGCCTCAACACTTGAAAATAGCCCCAGCCTATGAAAACTCTCCCTGTAACACTAACCCTCCAACACCTGCAACATTCTTTTAAATCTCTTCTGCACCCTTTCAAGTTTGACAACATCTTTCCGACAGTAGGGAGACCAGAATTAAAGGCAATATTACAAAAGTGGCCAAACCAATGTCCTGTACAGATTTAACATGTCATGCAAATGCTTCGACTCAAAGCACGCACCAATAAAGGGAAGATCACCAAATGCCTTCATCACTGCGCTGTCTACCTGTGACGGCACTTTCAAGGAATGGAAAACCTACACCACTAGTCTAGCGTTGCTGCCTCACAGGGCAGTGACCTGGGTTTAATTCTATCCTTGAATGACTCGCTGTGTGGAGTTTGTACATTCTCCCCGTGTCTGCGTGAGTTTCCTTCGGGTGCTATGTTTTACTCCAACTGTATAAACATATACAGATAAGGATAGATTGACCATGCTAAATTGGGAAATGCAGGCTCAGAGGGATAGGGCAGGTGTTTGTCCAGTGGGATACTGTTTAGAGGTTCTGTGTGGCCTCGATGGGCCGAAAAGCCTGTTTCCCCACTGTAGGGATTCGATAATTTCTATGGAGTTCCCCTTCACTGGCAGCTTTCGATAGGGCACTACCTGTAAGTCTTACCTTGATTTGTCTTGCCCAAATGCAACACCTCATATGTAACTAAAATATACTCTATCTGCCACTCCTCGGTTCACCTCAGCAAAGTCCCATTATAGTCTGAGAGATCATTCTTCACTGTAGACTACACCACCAATTTTGGAATTATCTACAAACTTACTGACCATACTTCATATACTCAAATGTAAATGATTTGTATCAGTGACAAAAGGCAGTGGACCCACTATTGATCTTTGCGGCACACCACTGGTCACAGGTCTCCACGTTTAATGAACAAATGTCCATTGTCACGCCCTGTCTCCAAGATTCAAGAACATTTCGGATCTAAATGGCGAGTTCTCCCTGGATCCCAGCCAGTCTAACCTTGCTAACCAGTCTACCATGTAGAACATTTTGGTAATCTTACTGAATTCCATAAAGACAACATCCACTGACCTGTCTTCATCAATCATCTTCATCACTTCCTCAAAAGATTACACCGAGTCAGTGAGACGTGATCTCCAATGTACAAAGCTCTCTTCAGTCCTTGTCTTTTCAAATGCATTTACATCCTTTCCCACAAAATCCCCTCCAACAATTTAGTCACCATTGACGTCAGGCTCAGCGATCTATGGTTACCTGTTTTTTTTTCCTTACTTTCTTAAGTAATGACACTATGTTAGCAGCCCTCCAGTCTTTTGACACCTCACCTGTGGAAATCAATGATACAAATATATCAGCAAAATGCTGACCAATTTCTTTCCTAGCTTCTCACAAACATTTGGGATACAACTGATCAGTTCACCTTTATGTGTTTTAAAATGTCAAACACCTCCTTGTAATACAGACACCTTTCAATGTATCACTGTATATTTATTCATTCTCTCGCTCTTGTAACTTCCTCCTCATTAAATACTGAGGAGAATTTTTTGTGTCATATCCCTCCAATCTCGGGTGGTTCCACACATAGGTAGTCTTACTGATCTTTAAGGGGCCCAGTTCTCCCCCTAGTTAATCTTTTACCATTAAAGGATTTGTAGGATTTCTTCAATGCCTCGTTAACCCTATTTCTAAAGCCATCTCATGTCCACATTTTTTGGCCCGAATTCCCCATTGACTGTCCACTTATTGCCCTTATACTCCTCTCGGGATTCACTTGATCTCAGCTCTGTTTACCTGACATATGCCTCCTTCCTTACCTTGACCAGATCATCAATATATCTACCCATCCAGCACTCCCTGCACCCACCAGCCTTGCCCCTCTCGCTAATGGGAACACGTTTGCTCTGGACTCTCTGAAACCACGTTTTGATGGTCTTGCATTTACCAACCATCCCTTTACCTGTGAATAGGGTATTCCAATCAGCCTTTCACAGGGCTCGCCTAACACTTTCAAAATTGGCCTTGTTCAAAGTTAGAACTTTAATGTTGACATCAGGTATTTCCTATTCCACAACTAATTGAAAACTAATATTTATGCGAAACAGACTTGAAAGTTAAATCAACACTTCCTGCCCCTCTATAATGGGCTCGAAAGTCTGACTAGGCTCCTCCTGTCCCTCTGTAATAGACTCAAGAGGCTTAATGGCCTCCTCCAGTTGTTCTAAACACACTCGAGAGGCTGCACGGCCTCCTCCTGTCCCTGTGTAACAGATCCGAGACACAGCAACCCATGGATTGTGAGCAGCCGTTAAACTGTATCTGATGGAGGTCCATCCTTTCTCAGATACAGAAACACAGACAACACAATGTACTCCAGGTGCCCTCTCAGTTACACTTTATGCTGCTGCAGCAACACATCTCTTTGTTCTGAATGGTTCTGTTCACAAAATGTGCCAATATTCCAGCTTTCCACCTTTTCAAGTAGCAACAGGCTAATATGGGCTGAATGGTCTTCTCTTCTCCCTCTGTAAGAGGCCCATTGGGAGAGAATTTCTTTGGCCTGTTCCTGAGCAGCAATCCCAATGCTCTATCTCAAGGTTATGAAAGGATTTGATAACAGGACATTAAAACCAGGATTGGCCACACACTGTTCAATAAGCACCGTACTTTGTGTTCAGGTATCTAGAAACTTGCCCACAACCCCCCCCCCCCCCCCCTTTTTATGCAGCCGATCTGTTATTTTATAACTGCCTCCTTTCATAAACAGAATGGAACATACATAGACCACTGCAGTGTTCTGTTAATACTCTCATATACAAGGAAAAAAAGATATAAAATATTGAAAGATTTATGGTCCATCCCTCAGCAACCCTCATCCATTGCATCCAGTATATGAAAAGTGATTTATTGAACTGGTTAACTGAGCCTATTGTTCAGTGACTGCGATTAATACCAATCTCCATGGATTCTAATTATCCCAGTGGAGGGTTTCCATCTTTTAATGATAACTGGGCTCCGTTCAATGTGTCAACCCATAACATGAGCAGAGCATCACCAACAGCACTGACAGGGATCAGCAGATCCAGAGAGAAGGGGAGGGGAAATCAGAATCTGAGAACATCAGACTGAAATGTTCCAACAATAGATCAGAATTTGAGAATATTAGACTGAAATATTCCAACAATGGATCAGAATCTGAGAACATTAGACAGGAATATTCCAACAATAGACAGGAGCTTAGCCGATTATATTTGGTATCTTTCTGCATTTGATTGGATGTCATTATCATTGCGGATCTATTTCGCTCTTCTCATTATTCAATACTTTTATTATCCCTTCCTGGCTATCGTTGGTGTTCCTGGTGAGTGTCACTATCCAGATTTGGTTTTTTATAAACCAGTTATGACTGTATTATAGTTATTTCATATCGTCTACACTTCCTGCCACTGTTATTGTTCCAATCCAATCCAATCTCTCAATCTAGATATTCACTCTACAGACCACTGCTAACTGCATCAATGAAGGTCTTCAATTACTGTCTCCCTCTCTGCTCTGACAGTGTTACTCACGGATCTCGATGTTGAACTATTCAGTTTCAGGGGAGAATCATAATGCATCGTATCATTGCCTTTGCTGTTAAGAGCATGGAGGTCACTCTCTACTGTTCTGGTTACAAACTCCACTTCCTTCCACTGTTTCCATCCCATCCCTGGCCAATATCTGCAGCTGAAGCAGACAAGTCACAACTGTGGGATATCTCTTTGACAATGAGCTGATTCTTGACACCATTCCCTGACATTTCTAACTTGAAATACTCACTACTCCAGAATACATCTCACTGGTTTATTCCATCTGCTGTTTGAACCTTGAGCTATGAAGTACAGGCTTAATGAAGCCAATAATCTGCTGCTGACGGTCCCGGCTTCAAACCTGCCGAAGCAAATCTGATTCGACCTCACACCAAACTCCCATCCATCTGTCATTCATGTGCACGCGGATGTATATTGCTGTTTTGTCTGGCAATGCCTTTATTTTAACATTCTCAAACACTTCACCTCATCTGTCCATGAAACTTCCCTCGTTCTCTCTATTGATAAACAAAAAGCCTGCCAGCTGTTCTTATTTAAAATTGTTTTCTCCATGTGCGTTCCTTCTCAAACAATGAGTTTCGCATTCAACCACGCCTATCGCGCACACTGTCTCAGTCTCTGATGAACACACAGACAGAGCAAACCTTCCCATTATAGGCAGTAATCTGATGCAAGTATAGTTAGCATATGTTAGTATAGTTTTGAATACTCTCCAGATAGTGCAGTTTACTGAGCAACACACTAGCATGGTGTGCACAGCTCTCCATGCTGGGCTGTCATCTTGTCCCAGTTTATGTTTGTTTGTGGTGTTCGGTGAAGCAGATTCAGAATTTGATGTAACAAACCATTTCAGCTGATCTGACAATGCCTTTATTCAATGTTCTCATTGTTGTAATTTTACTCACGAAGATCTCACTTCTGCAGTTAGTCCCACTGCCCTGTCTTTTCCCCCAAATTTACACAACATCTTTTCAGTTAATTAACTGCCTGTTTCTGTCTTTAATGTGAATCTCTCTGTCCCTTTGTATCTTTCCCTGGCCTTGGGTTTTGTCTCCCTAATGTATCGAGTGCTGGCATTGTGTAGCTCCGAAATAATGAAATGGCGTGTGTCAGGCTGTTGTTCACTTCCCGGTGTGTCCCATGTGATGGTCCATGGACAGGTGTATTTCAGAAGTTATGAGATACATCCTTGTACCTTGGTGTGTACCTGTGGCTGTCCCTCTCAGGTGACCTTGCGATCAGTAACACGAGAAAGACCACTGAGTAAAAGACCAGGCATCTAAATTGCCTGACAATGCTGTCACTTTTTTAATAAAATGTTATTTTCTCCTTATTTTTAGTAAGAGGTCTTAAAGGCCAAACTTCCTACTGAAAACGGCTCAAGTAAATAACTTATGGGGGTTTTAGGTTTTTAATAAATAGTAGTAACAATGGCCAGCTCGCATAGACCAGGCTTTCTAGGTTTCTTTTCATTGTAGCAATAATAATCACCAGGTGCTTGGGGTCCCAGAACGGGTGTAAGTTTTAGTAAATTATCCCTAGCTGCTATTCTCTCTGGAAGCTCACTTGATGCTCTTTCCTCCTGGATTGGAGAACTGTATGCAAGAATGCATGTTTGAATCTTCCTTTTTGCCAAGGGGTGTGTTTAGGTGATTGTAGTATATTGGAACAGTTCTTTTGTAGAAGGTACTGTATCCATTATTCTGTTATGGTTTCCAATAGTTAAGTTAGTCTAAATTCCTCTTCATTGTGTATGGATTTTGATTACAGTGTTTAAATAGATTGTGTTTTGTTTAATGGCGAGTGGTTTGACGAGTACCATCACATCTGGAACACCCACTTCACATCTTCCTTTAAAATAAGGAAAGGTTGGCATCCAAGATAGCTCCTTAAACAAGTTTGAGTCAGTCTGGTTGGTCTATTGCAAACTGGAGACTCTTATCTGGTTCTAAATCGGTAGCACCAAATTGGGTTTAGAATTACAATCCCTACAGTCCGCAAACAGGCCATTCGACTCAACAAGTCCACACCAACCATCCGAGGAGTAACCTACTCAGACCCATTCCTCAATCCTATTATTACACATTTACCCCGACTAAGGCACCTATCCCACACATCCCTGAAAACTACAAACAATTTAGCATGGCCAATTCACCTGACATGCACACTTTTGGATTGTGGGAGGAAACTAGAGAATCCAGAATAAGCTCATGCAAACACTGGAGAGTATGCACTGGGAGGGTATTGGGTTCAAAGGTCCTGAATGGTAGTTGTTAGTGTCTTTGGTTCCGGATGTTGAATTCGGATGGTTTAAACAGTGTGTTGAGTATAAAGACAATTTTCGTCACTAAGAGTTCTCTGGGTGTGGAAGAAGTAAAGTTAGGGGTTTTACAAAAGGTAATGAAGGGAAGCTGTAGGAATTGGCAGACATGGTGGAGTTGGGGTTGTGTTTGTCTGTGCGAAAATGAGAGATAATTACAGCTAGAGCTCGGCAATTACATTTGGTGGAAACGCCATCAGAGTCTTTGGAAATGGCTAGAATTCAATTTCAAATGAGGCTCCTTGAACATGAAAAGGAATTGAAACAGTTTGAATTATGATGAAAAGTTGAAATAAAAAAAAGGAAATGAAGACGAAAGAGAGAAAAAGAGAGAAGAAAAGCAGAGAGTTTCAACTTCAAAAGTTAGTAATTCGAGAGGAAAGTTGACATAGAAGGTGGAGATGAAGGCAGACAGTCGGCTGGATAAGGAGGATAGTGAGGATGAGCAACCCTATATAGCCAAAGGTCTGATGGGGATCTGTTTAAATACATCCAGGTATTATCTAAATTTGATGAGAATGATGGAGGGAGCCTTTTTAATATCATTTCAGAAAATGGCTAAACAAATGCAGTTGCCAGAGAACATGTGGATTTAGTTGATTCAAACAAAGCGGATAGGCATTTGCATCCCTATCAGAGGAGGTATCTGCTGAGTATGAGGAGGTAAAGAAAGCCATTTGAAGTGCATATGAGCTTGTGCAAGAAGTTGACAGACAGTATTTCAGGAATCTAAAATAGCATGCCTGGTTAAACGCACGTTGTGTTTGAAAGGATCAAACAAATTTTGAAAGGTGGGGAAGGGTATTAAAACAGAGCAAACCTATGACCCTGAGAGAGATTCTTATTTTGGAGAAGTTCAACAATTTACTTCCTGCAGTCATGAGAACTCATGTGGAAGAGCAGAGAGTAACAATGGGAAGGTTAGAAGCTAAAATGGCTGATGATGATGATTGAGTTCAGAAATCAATGTTTGGTTTCTGTGAGAGATTGAGAAGAATGTGTGAGATTTTCTTAGAACATATCCCTGTGAGAGTAAGGTTTACTGGCATAGGCCAGGAGTAGCAGGTAAAGAGGTTAAAGCATTAAGAAGCAAAGAAGGAGGTAATTCTTTTATGCTGAGACATGAGGAGCTATGTCATTCAGAAGGACTATTGGAGAGATGAGAAGTGCTCCATTATGTAACGTGTGGTTGGAGTGTCCAGTGGAAACACCAACAGATTGATTCCCCAATGGGGAAGGAGGCCTTGAGCTTGGTGTTGGTGTTACAACATTTCAGCATTTAAATTGCAAATAACGTATCTGAGACAAATCGTTTTCACTGATCGTGACCCCTTAAAGTTTTTGGAGATGTTTTGGGAGAAAAATACCAGTCTGTGTCGACTGAGCTTATTATTTCCGCCATTCAATATGAGATTATACATGTGACAGGGTTAGAAAATCTAAGTTTTGACACGTTGTGGAAACTTGAGTGAAGAAAGACAAAGGCATTCTGTGGCAGGAGTAAAATGACTGAAATCGAATCTCGTGAACATTTGTATGCTCAGAGTCAATGTAATATATATGCATTGCAGTCAATAGACAATAGACAATAGGTACAGGAGTAGGCCATTCTGCCCTTCGAGCCTGCACCACCATTCAATATGATCATGGCTGATCATTCCTAATCAATATCCTCTTCCTGCCTTATTTCCATAACCCTTGATTCCACTATCTTTGAGAGCTCTATCCATCTCTTTCTTAAATGAATCCAGAGGCTGGGCCTCCACTGCCCTCTGGGGCAGAGCATTCCACACAGCCACCACTCTCTGGGTGAAGAAGTTTCTCCTCATCTCTGTCCGAAATGGTCTACCCCGTATTATTAAGCTGTGACCTCTGGTTCGGCACTCACCTATCAGCAGAAACATGTTTCCTGCTGCCAGAGTGTCCAATCCTTTCATAATCGTATTTGTCTCAATCAAATCCCCTCTTAGTCTTCTAAACTCAAGGGTATACAAGCCCAGTCACTTCAGTTTTTCAGTGTAAGGTAATCCCGCCATTCCTGCCACTCTACTCATAGAGGAAGATTAGGAGGTCTAAAATGAATCCCTTTTTGTATATTGATGGATCATTTTAATAAAGGTGGAGTTGTGAGTATACTATCACTATAAAAAGGTTATTTTATCTAGGGATTTTTTTTTGAAGAGAGGTTATAAAGACAGAGGTGCAGAACTGCTGTCTGAAAACAGTTTAAGTAAAGAATTGAGAAAGCCTTTAGGTTTTATTAAAACATTGGTAACAATGGAAGGGCAGCGGCCAGCTCTCCCAGACCAGGTTTTCTTGGTTTGTTTTTAGCTGCAGCATTCAGAAGCTGTTGAGGATCCCGGAAAGGGTTGGAAGTTTCAATACCTGATCCCCAGCTGCTTTTCTCTCTGAGATCTCTGTTGATGTTGATATCTCTTCGATCGGAAAACTGCATGTAAGGATCTGTATTTGAATATATCTTTGTGCCAAGCAGTGCATACCAAGAAGATACGGTATCTATTGTTTGTGTAAGTGTTCAAACAGAAAAGCTATTTCAAAATGTTCTTTTCTTTAAGTGCATTTTAACTAAAGCATTTCAATAGATTATATTTTGCTTAATGTCGAGTAGTTTGACTAATCACAACATATCTGGAACGCAAACTTCACATCTATTTTAAAAATAAGGAAAGGTCTAAGCGACCTTCTTAAAATATTTTGCAGGGATCTGGTCTGGTCTACAACACTTATAGATGAGGAGTTTCTGACTGACTCTTATTGAAAATGTAGTGGAGGGGTTGGGGATGGTTTGCTGGAGGTTGTGCTGTGAGCTGCCTGAGACATTCAGGGAGACATGAGGATTTGCTGACCCATCTTTGGGTGGAGCCTGGGGACTGTAGTTACAGCATCTGGGTCAGTAACATGAGCAACAAATGGAGTAAAGGTTACAGAGTGGGGAAACTCTGAAAACATAGTGTTAGTGTATGTGTGGGAAGGGATCTGTTGGACCCAACCGAGTTTTCCATTAACAGCCTCGCAAGCTACACTTAATCCAGGAGCAGAGTGTGAGGGGACACTGATTAAACAAGGAGCTGGTCACAGAGCAGTGTCACCTCCTTTAACGCGTCCTGCAGCTTCACCCCAGGGGAAAGGACGGTGCTGCCAGTGGCTGTTCGGGTCACAGTTTCATTCAGCTTCTATGTTCTGGAACTTTCCAAACAGGACTGGGTGACATAGCAGTCATAGCCCAGTATGTTGCCATCAATGTAACCATTCGGTGACAGAGGATATATATGGTGGATGAGGTAAATACATTGTTTCACCCTCATCAGGGAGCTGCTGGGTGTATCCAGTATAATGGGATTCCCGATGGTGTACATGGCATCTGCAGAGTACCCATGTCAATGGGGAGAGGTAGAGGAACTGAAGTAGCTCTCTCTCTGTTAATGTTACCGTGTGTCCATGCACAGTACACTATGTTGGTGAATACCTCTGTCCTGACAGCAGCCACAGTTCCTTCATTCACAAGCAGACAGCAATCCCATCGTCTTCGGGTCTCCATGTAGAAAGGAATGAATGTATCTTGGATAAAGGCCGTCCCCTTAATACATGCTTGAAAACAGTATCCCCATCACCAACCAAACACTTCAAAACATTCCATGTGTACGGAGAGCAATGGGGTCACTTGGAGTGTCTGGGAGCAGACGATCAAGATGGAGAAAAACCTCACATGTCTGAACGGGTCTGAGAGAACCCCCCAGGACACAGTATCATTAATCCCTGTAATCCCTCTCCATTTCAGTAACATACTGCCTTCCATTATTACTGTAAATGAAATTACAGGTTATATCATGTTATATTGCACCTGCCAAATTATTATCCATTGCCTTTACATCTCTTGATAATTTAATCTCTTGCTTATCACAGCAACATGACCAAGCTCAGTAGCTGTATATCTGTTCCATCCTCCTGATCATTGATACAGATTGTAAATAGTAGAGGACCCAGCACTGGTCACTGTGTGACTCCACTGGTGACGTTCTGTCAAAGTGATTTAGACTGATTTTTCCGGAGTACCTGCTTCCTGTTTGATACACAGTCCTCCCCCATTACTGTGTAACACAGTGGAAAAGCTGAATATGAATGAGGAGAATCAGTCAGGAATCCAAACTCTCGAATCTGCTCCGCCATGGAATACAATCTTGGCTGATGTCATCGCGACCACTGTTCCACATCCCTGCTATCTCTCGATCGTTAAACTCTGGTCTCTTGTTGGAAATTGCGGCTGATGAAAAAAATATCCACTCCACATCTGCACTTTCAATTATATTTCGCATTTTACAGACCTCAATGAGCTCTCCGATCGTTCTTAAAAAATCGAGAGTATAGGCCTGAACTTTTCAATTTCTCTTCATAAGACAACACTTCAAATGTGGAATCATTCTAATGAAGCTCTTCTGAATTGCGTCCAATGGAAACACCTCATTCTGCAGGACACCCAAACTGTACTCCAGTTGCAGCCTCACTAATGCCTTGCATAGCTACAGCAACACTCCCTACCTTTCTACTCTATCCTTTTACAAATAAACGATGAAGTTATACTTGCATTTCTCAGTATTTGAAGTACCCGCAAGCAAGTTTTCTGTGATATGCAAGCAGGCACCCAGATCCCTCTGCACTTAAGCTCTTTGAAGTTTCTCTCCATTTAGATAATAATTTGCCTTTTTATTAGACTGGCCAACTTGAATAACCCCATATTTATCCACTTTAGTTTTCATTGCCAAATGTTTGCCCATTCATCCAATCTATACATATAGTTTTTAAATCTCTTGCATCATCATTCCGAAGTAATTTCCCGCCAATGTTAGTGTCATCTGAAAATGTAGCTATAGTATTTTCTATCCCGTCAACCGAGTAATAATGTCGATCCCAAATGGTTGAGGCATGAGAACCGAAATCTATGGCACCCAACAAATTGCATTTTCCAATATAAACTGATACATTTAATTCATCTGACTGCATTTTGTTGGTTTACCAATCCTCCATCCAAGCCAATAAATTACTCCTAAACTGATGCTGTCTGATCTTACCACTCACTCTTTGGAGAAGCGACATATCCAATGCCTTCACAAAGACCAGATATATTCCATCTCCAGGATTCCCACTATCCACCTTGTTTGTCACAACTTTAATAATTCAAGAAAACACCTCAATCGTAGTTTATCTTTTGTAAAACCATGTTGAGTCCGATGGATTGTGGTTGACGTTTGCAAATGTCCTCAAAATTGGATTCTAATAATTTGCCTTAAATTACAATACTTTATTGTGACATTTTACTCCCTAATGTATACAGCTATTTTAAGTTCTTCCCTTTCTAAAACCTTTACGTTTTCTTTGAATTCCTGTTTGATGGGCAAAAGGGTTTTAAGAGATGTGCTCCAATTGCTGCATAAGCGGTATTTGTGGCTGACTGGACTCCTCATCCTGCTGGTGTACAAAGTCAATGGGATGAAGTCTTTCTGGGGTTCCCATGTTGTCATCCAGAAGGCCAGAATGACCACCTCCTGTTGATGCGTTAGAGGGGTGGGGGATTATGGAATCTTCCCGTTGCTGTGTAACATTTTGAGGGGCTGATGGGTCTTCTCATATTTCTCCATAATCGGTGGAGATACTAAACGGTCTCCTCATGTATCCCAGAGATGGGACGAAGGGAGCAATTGGTCTTCACTTGTTCCCATACAACAGACACGTGTCTGAATTACCTCCTCCTTTCTCATGAAAGAAGTCTCAGATAGTTTTATTCCTAACACATTTCCCTTGCAACAGATTCGGTGGGTCTGAATGGCCTCCTGTTATCCCAGTGTAACAATCTCCAGTCATTGTGTGACCTCTTCCAGTTCCTTTGTTACGGACTTGAGGAGGCTGAATGGACTGATCCTGTTGCTGTGTAACAGGATATTGGTGCAGCATTGCCTACTCTGGGTCCAGTGTTATAGATTCAAGGGGCTGATTAGCCTCCTCCTATAAATATACATCAGGCTCGAGGGGCTGAACAGCCTCGTCCTATTCTGGTGTAACAGGCTCGAAGGCCTGAATATCCTCCTGTTGTTCCTGTGTAACAGGCTGGAGAACGGAATGGATTCCCCCACGATCTGTGTAATTCTCTTCAGTTCTTGGCTCCTTACTGTCATCAATGTTGAAATAAGATCATCCTTTATTTTTGTAAACTCCAATGGATACTGGATGAACCTGATCATCCTTTCGTTATAAGCTAGCACCTTCATAGCAGGAATCAGCTGAGGGAACCATCTCTGAGCTGCCTCCAACATAACAACATCCTTTCTTCATTGAAGAGGTTAAATCTGTACACACTACTCCAGATGTGATCTCACTAAGATCCTGTACAGCAGCAGCAATGCTTTACCAGCCTGCTGTAAGGTTCCCACCCAGGTTAGAGCTGTCTCAGCTCTCTGGGGGAAATACAGAGCATTTATGAACGATCATTGTCCTTCTCTACTTCGCTAGCATAACGGGAGATCTGGAGAAAATGTCACAATGATGCTTAAGAAGATCATAAATGATGTGGCGAGATGATCTCTACCATTAATCTCCCCAAATCCCCCATCGCTCAGATTCTCCAGAATCTAGTAAGGTGGAGTGCAAAAACAGCAAGGAGAAGGAAACATTGATGGGAGTTATATATCAAAGTGAAAGCTTCAATACAAATGCTGGACATGTTATAAAATGGGAAATGCGATATACACATTTGTGTTTACTGCAGTAATAACGTACTGTTGACATTATATCTAAACTGTGTTAACCCAACTGAATGCTCATGCTGGGAAAAATGGATTTCATGACCATGTGTTAGATGGTGGCATTAACATTTTGTCGAGCACTGAGCTAGAGATCAGGTTATTTAGAAATTGATGTTGAATGATCAAAAGAACTAATTGAAAACTTTGCTGTAAAGGACCTTTTGGGAACCGTGACCACAATGCATTGGTTTTCTTTTATGCTGTTTGAGTACACGGTAGTTTTTGTTTTATTTGAAGTAACTGTCATAAATCTGAATCATGCAAGTCCTGAAGGTGTGAGGAGAAATTGGGGACTGCAGATGCTGGAGATCAGAGTTGAGGAATGTGGTGCTGGAAGATCAGAGTCGAGGAGTGTGGTGCTGGAAGATCAGAGTCGAGGAATGTGGTGCTGGAGATCAGAGTCGAGGAGTGTGGTGCTGGAAGATCAGAGTCGAGGAATGTGGTGCTGGAGATCAGGGTCGAGGAATGTGGTGCTGGAAGATCAGAGTCGAGGAGTGTGGTGCTGGAAGATCAGAGTCGAAGAGTGTGGTCCTGGAAAAGCACAGTCAGGCAGCGTACTAGGAGCAGGAGAATTAACGTTTTGGGCATAAGCCCTTCATCAGGAATGAGGCTTATGGATGAAGGGGGCTGAGAGATAAATGAGATGGCGGTGTGGCAGGAGGGAGGTAGCTAGGAATGCGATAGGTAGATGAAGGTGGGGTTGAAAGTGAAAGGTGATGAAGGGAGACAGAACGCCTCATCTACTACATACATTAAAGCCAGTGTGGTCTTCTCTACATTGGTAAGGCAGGTGGATCATTTCAGAGAACATATCTGGGAGAGCCACATTGACCAACTCCACCGCCTTGTGGCTGAACACTTTAACTCCCCTTTTCACTCTGCCAAGGACGTGAGAGTCCTGGGCCTGCTCCATCACCAAACCCTAACCACCCGAAGCATGGATGAAGAAAGGTTCTTCTTCTACCTTGGGACCCTCCAACCACAGGAGATTAATGTAGGTTTCACCAGTTTCCCCATTTACCCTAACTCCACCTTATCCCAGTCCAATCTTCCAACTCAGCATCCTCCCCCCTTTTGAACGTTCCTATGTGTTCATCTTCCTTCCGATCAATCTGGTCCACCCGCCTCTTCGACCTAACCCTTTCAGCCTCACCTTCAACTATCTATTAGATCACAGGAATCAGCTTAGAAAAATGTCAAGTACTGTAGTAAGCCAGTGGATTCGGAGAAATATAGGACCCAGCAACGGATGATAAAGAAAAGAAAAGCAAACAGCGAAAAAGCATACAAACAAAAGAAAAATATAAAGACTGCTAAAAAAAAGTACATCAGTGTATGAAACAAAAATAAAAACAAGGTCAAATATGGAACAGTGGGTGTGTGGACAGAATAATTTATTGAAGACAACAGAGAAATCACAGGGAAAAGAAACAGTTTCTTTGTGTCTATCTTCAAGGCAGAATATCCAGAAATTCTCCCAGAAATACCAAGTGACCATGGGACTTGTGTAAGTAAAATCTAAGATCATTCTTATCAGTGTTGAGGTCATCTTTTAAAAGAAAGCTGGATTGAGTATTTATAAATCTGACAGATCAGATGTACTTCATACAAGAATTTCAGAGGAAGCAGCAATTGACGTATTGATTGCATCGTAGATTATCACGTTGTTTTCCAATACATTCCCGAAAGATATTTAGCCAGTCTGGATAAGGCAAAGTTTATAAATATTATCCAACAGTTTAAGAAAGGATGAAGATGGAGAGTGGTGAACTACAGATCAGTAACTTGTCATCTGCGGTCGGGTGTCTGTTGGGCTCGATTATAAAGAATGTGTTACTGGATATATAGAAGGTAATGGGAAAACTGGGGAGGATGATAATGCATCGATGAAACGAAAACCATAAGTGGCAAACATTTTCTGGAATGGTTTGAAGATGATTCTTGTGGACGTAGGCAATGAGGAGATAATGGATAACGTATAGTTGGATATTCAAGAGGATCTTTTTTAAGAACTCTCCCACTAACATCATAAGAAAAGTTAAAGTGAAAGGAATTGGGAAGAATTGGGCGGCACAGTGGCACAGCGCTTAGCACTGCTACCTCACAGCGCCAGAGACACGGGTTCAACTCCCGCCTCAGGTGACTGACTGTGTGGAGTTTGCACATTCTCCCCGTGTCTGCGTGGGTTTCCTCTGGGTGTTCCGGTTTCCTCCCACAGTCCAAAGATGTGCAGGTCAGGTGAATTAGCCATGCTAAATTGCCCGTAGTGTTAGGTAAGGTGTAAATGTAGGGGTATGGTTGGGTTGCGCTTCGGCGGGTCGGTGTGGACTTGTTGGGCCGAAGGGCCTGTTTCCGCACTGTAATGCAATGTAATCTAAACATAAGCAAATAGGAAACGAAAAATTAGGTTTACATTCATGTGAATGTAACTGAAATAAAGAAGTTGCCATGCGCCAGCTGCACGGAGTGTTGCTGAGACTAAACTGAGAATATTGTGTACCGTTTGGAGTCCCAATCTAAGATAGAATATACTACAGACGAACTGCAAAAGGTATTCTCCAGATTCATCCCTAAAATGGCAAGATTGTCTGATGGGGAAACTCAGCCTGTGATCTCGAGTTTCAAAAGATGAGAGGTGATTTTAGTGAAACTTAGAAACATAGAGGGGAGAGAACAACCGAGGGACATGGAGAAGTGCAAGCAGGAGAGATGAGGGAGAATCCCATGATATTCTACACGGACAAGTAGAACAGAATAATCAGCAAACAGTTAGTCTCCATTAGAAACCAAAGGGGCAATCAGTGTGTCAACCCGGAGAACATTGATAGATTGTTACATGTAAACATCACAGCTGTTTTACTTGGGAGAAGGAGGATGCAGGAACAAAATTCGAGAAGATGTACTGGAAAGCTCTTGAAAAAAAAAAGATTGATGTAAAATATGAGCGGCGGTTTGAGGCTTTGTCTGGTATAAAATTGGACCAATCTGCAGGTCTGGATACTGTTGGAGTCAAGGGAGGAAAGACGCTGACTGGAAATTTTAATTAGAATCTGACAATAGGGGTGGTGCCAGAGGACTGGAGAACAGCTATTATGATTGCACTTCACAGTAAGGGTGGTAGAGATAGACCAGGAAACTATAGACGAGCGAGTATTAAATCACTGTTCGGGAAACTACTGGAGAAAATAGAGAAGGAGAAAATTGAACTCCAATCAGAATGGCAAGGCTTGATCAGGGATAATCATCATGACTTTATCAGAGGGACGTCACACTAATGGAGTTGATTCAATTAGTTTGAGGAGGTCGCTTATTTAGTTTTGATGCAATGCCTTTGACAAAGTTCCGCATGGGAAACTGAAAAAAAAAAGTAAATTCTCACAGTATCAAGGATAACTTGAAACGTTACAGCGAAAATTGTCTTAGTGTCAGGAGGCAGCTGGTGGTGGGAGAAGGCTGTTTGCGTGATTGGAGACCAGTGTCCCCTGGTGTACCACAGATCAGTGCTGTGTCCCTTATTGTTTGTAGCATTCATAAATGGTATAGATGTGAATCTGGAGGCGGGGGGAAGGAGGGGGTGGTGGGTGGAGAGGTGGGAGTTGTAATACACAATGATTGGCAGCACACTAGGGAGCTCAGAGGGTGTTTCTCCACACATCCCTGAATGTGACTGAACAGGGTAATGCACTAGTTAAGAATTGAACCTTGGGTGGAGCGTTTAATAATCAGGGAGTAGATTATAAGTGCTATACAGGGCTTGGTTTAGTCCATGATGGAGGACTGTATGTCGTTCTGGGAGCCTCATTACAGGAAGGATGTGATTGTACTGGAGTGATTGCAGAGGAGATTCACCAGGATGTTCCCTGGGATGGAGCATATCAGCTATGGGGAGAGGCTGGATAAGCTCGGGTTGTTGACTTTGGACAGAGAGGCTGAGGGGGATGTGATTCAGAAGGATAAGTTAACAAGGGGCATCGACAGGGTGGATAGACAATAACTGTTCCTTCTAGACAGAGGGTCATGAACAAGGGAGCACACCTTAAAGTGAAGGGTTTGAGGTTCAGAGAGGATTTAAAGATTACTTTTTTTTCACCCAGAGCGTGTTGAGGTCTGGAATGTACTTCCTGAGAGGGGAGTTACCACGGCTAACCTCTCAACCGTTAAAAGTACCTGGTCGAGCACTTGGAAGTGTCATAACATTCCAGGCTATGTGCGTGGTGTTGGAAAGTGGGACTAATATAGATCGTGCTGTATTTCTGTTGGTACAGAGACTACGCTCCTGTGCGTGTATGATGTGGAGCTGAGCAGCTTAAGATAGGAATTGATGGGTTTCTGAAGATAATGTTCACAAAGGTTATAAGAGTGAACTGTTATAGCTTGTCAAATTATGTTATGAAATGGGAATTACGTTTGAGAAACAGACTGGGAGACAAATGAAAGAGAAGCAATGGATGTAAAACACGTGGATTTTTAGAAATGTTTTGGTCAAGCTCCAAGTCCAGTTTCCAAAATCAAATCCTAGTGGATTGGGGCTAATGTATGGCCATGTTTCTAGAATGGGACAGCTGGCAGGAAACAGTGAATAAAAATAAACAGACTTGTGAAGCAACAGCCTGACATTGTATTTAAGGTATGAATCTGTGAGTATGACTATGTCCCTGACACCCCATCACCTTCCCAAGGTATCTCCTGTCTCACCAGCAGGACAGACACAACAGAAATGGCGGCACAGTGGGATACAGTTGGAAGGGAATTGCTATGGGAGTCCTCAACAGTGTCTCTGTATCCCATGATGACTCATAGTGTTAGTTTACACATGGGAAAGGCAACCTCCTGCTGATTACCATGTACCAGCCTCTCCCAACTGATGAGTCAGTACTCCTCTATGCTGATCAACACTTGGAGGAAGCTCTGAGGGTGGCAAGGGCACAAAACGTACTCTGGGTGAGGGATTTCAATGTCCACCATCAAGAGTAGCTCAGCTGCAGCAGTACGGATTGAGCTGGCCGTGTCCTAAAGGATATAACTGATATACTGGGTCTATGGCAGGTGGTGAAGGAACCCACAAGAGGGAAAAGCCATATTTGACCACAGCCTTACTAATCTGCCAGCTGCAGAAGTATCTGTCCATGACAGTATCGGGTAAGAGTGACCACTGCAGAGTCATTGTGGAGATAAAGTCACACCTTCACATTGAGAATAACCTCCATAATTCTGGGTGGAACTATCACCGTGCTAAATAGAACAGACTTCAAACAAATCTAGCAGCTCAAATCTGGGTTTCCATAACGTGTTGTGGGGCATCAATAGCAGCAGAACTGTACTCCAGCACAACCTCATGGCCTGGCATATCCCCCTCACAACAATTACCATCAAGACAGAGGATCAACCTTGATTCAATGGAGTGTGCAGGAGGGCTGGAGCAGCACCGGGCATACCTGAAAATGAGGTGTCTGCCTGATGAAGCCACCAACCACGACTGCTTGTGCACCAAACAGCACAAGCCGTAAGTGACAGACAGGCTAAGTGATTCCACAAGCAACGGTTCAGGTCTCTGCAGTCCTTCCACTTCTAGTAGAGAATAGTTATGGACAATTAAACAAGTCATCGGAGTAGGAGATTCCACAAGTATCCCCATCCTTAATGATGGAAAAGCCCAGCACTTCAGTGCAAAAGATAATATTCACGCATTCGCAACAATCTTCAGTCAGAAGTGCTGAGTGGATGATCCATCTCGGCCTCCTCCAGTGGTCCTCAACAATTCAGTAACCAGTCATCAGCCAATTTGGTTCAGTCCACACGATATCCAGATTCAGTTGGAGACACTGGATACCCCAGAGGGTACATACTCTGACAACATTCTGGCAATAGTACTGAAATGTTGTTCTCCAGACCTTGTCACTGCCCTCACCAAGCTGTTCCAATACCGTTACAACAATTACATTTCCCCGATTACATGGAAAATTACCCCAAGTATCTCCTGTATATAAAAAGCAGAACAAATCCAATCCGGCCAATTACCACCCCATCAGTCTACTCTCGATCATCAGTAAAGTGGTGGAAGATCTCAGTGCTTTCAAGCAGCACCTGCCCAGCAATACCCTGGTCAATGACGCTCAGTTTGGGCTCCACCAGGGCCACTCAGCTCCTGATCTCATTACCTTGGTTCAAACATGGACAATAGAGCTGAATTACAATGGTGGGGTGAGAGAGATAGCCCTTTAAATCAAGGCTGCCTTCGACCAAGTGTGGTATCAAGGGCCCTTAGCAAAACTGGAATCAATGGGTATCAGAGGGAAACTCCCTGCTGCTTAGAATCATACCTGACACGTAGGAAGATGGTCATGGTTGATAAAGGTCAGTCAACTCAGCTCCAGGACAAGTCTGTAGGAGTCCCTCGGGCAGTGGCCTAGGCCCATACATCTTCAGGGCTGCTTGATCAATGACCTTCCCTCTATTCTAAGGTCAGAAGTGGGGATGTTCGCCAATGATTTCACAATATTCAGCAACATTTGTGGCTCCTCAGATACTGAAGCAGTCCATGTCCAAATGCAACAAGATCTGGACAGTATCCAGGCTGACAAGTGGCAAGTAATATTCACATCACACAATTGCCAGACCGTGACCATCACCACTAAAATGCAATCTAAACACTGCCCTTGGCATTCGATGGTGTTACCATCACTGAATCCACAGTGGACCGCAGCGGTTCAACAAGGCAGCTCACCACCACCAAGGGGCAACTAAGGACAGGAAATAAATGCTGGCCCAGCCAGTCACACCCAGATTCACAAAATAAATTAATTGAAAAGCCAGATTTTTTGAACAGAGGAAGGTTGCTGAGGTATCACAGGTATCGGTGCTCGGGTCCCATCTGTTCACAATAACCATTAAACATTTGGTTGCGGGAATCAAATACAATATATCCCAACCTGCTGATAGAACTAAAGGATGTTGGATTGCGAGTGGGTGAGGAGGTTGTAAAAAAGCTTCAAGATGACTAAGGCAAGTGGAGTGAATGGGCAAATACGTGGCAGACGGAGAGCAAGGTGGGTTGAGGTGACGGTGTACCCTTTGGTGGGAACAAGAGATTGGCAGCTTTTCATTTGAAAAGGGATCGTTTGAAACATGTTGATCTAAAAAGCGACGTATGGGCCTTTTTGTTGTTTCCTTCTGCGCGGCCCTCCGAGGTCCCTGCAGCAAGGTGAGGTCTGAACCCACAAGGCAATACTGGGAATGGCATTCACACGCTGCCCAGTGTACATAGCCCTACCAACTGGGGAGCTACAACATTGCAAAGGATCTGGATCTCCCTGTAAACCAGTCACTGGAAGCAATATTGCAGGAGCAAAAATCAGATAGGAAGATCAATGATGTGCTGACCTTCATTTCAGGGGGATTTGAATCCAGAAGTAAGCAAATTGAATTGGTTACTGCAGCTGTACAGAGCGTTGGTGAGACCCCATCTCAAACACTGTGCAGTATTGTGTGCAGGTTTGGTCTCCGTACCTAATAAAGGACAAACCTGACATTGCGGGAGAGCAGTGAAGGATGACCAGACCGATCTTTGTGATGACAGGCTTGTTGTGGGAGCAGAGTTTGGGGCGACTGGGCCTGCATTCCATGGGGTTTAGGAAAATGGGTGGAGATCTCAATGAGATATATAAAGCTCTGACAGGGTGAGATGGATTGGAAGCAGGGATAATAATGCCCCTGGCTGTGGTGTCTAAAACAAGGGTCCACAGTATTAGGTACAGACAGACCATTCTGCAATGAGATGACAATAAATGTCTGCACTCAGCGACTGGTGAACCTGGGGAATGCGCTCGAACCTGGAAGCCAAGACACTGAAAATAAATACGGACGTAGAGACAGTAAAGGAATGGTGGGAGAGAAGGAGAACGATATGGAAATAAAGGGCCAGGTATCATTATATTGAATTGGGTAGCAAACTCGACAGACCAAAGGGACGAGTGCACTTCCTACTTTATAGCTTCCCAAGGTTAATCACATTCAGGGATGTGTACAGTGTGTGGAAAAAGTGCATTGAGCAGATGTTTGAACATGAACTGGAATGGGGAAGGCTCAATGTGTTGTATGACCTACTCCATTCCCAATGTTTCTGTGTCGTTTGTTAATGTTGTCACAAGCTCTCAGATGTTCGGAAGGAGGTCTCTGCAGGGTCAACAGGACTGTGTTTCTCATTCCCTATTCCAATACTGAGGCTGTGGCCGGGTGTTCTGTCCGGTTTTATCCTTTAGACCTCGGAACAGTTTGATACAATAGAATGTCTTGTTTGGCGGATTCAGAGACCATTGAAGAGCTTATCACATTCTGTGTGTCTGCAGTCACGTTTAGGCCAGACCAGGAAAGCACGGGAGATTCATTTTCTGAAAGGACATTTGTGAAGCAAATTGGTGTGTACAATCGACATTGGCTTGAAGGTCACTATTTACGGACACCAGATTTTGCATCCTAATATTTTGTCAATTGTGTTTAACTTCCACCAGCTGCCAGAGCATTAGCCTGGTCTGGATTAGTAATCCAGTGACCTTTCCACAGCAGCACCATCTATACATGGGGACCTATCTGAAATCATACTGAGCAGGTTATTTCTGTGCTGTTTGATAACTCTGTCAAAAAGAACTCCCACCAATTTGACTGTCGAGGTGGGTCTGAGGGGGAGGTAACTGGTCAGATTGTAATTATAATCCTCTTACGAACTGGACATAGTTGAGTAATTTTCCACATTACCAGGGCGATATCAGAGTTGGAGCTGGAATGAAACAATTTCCCCAGGGACACGGCTTGTTGTGCAGCACAAGTCTTCAGTCCTATTACAGGAATGGGGTCAGGGACCATTGCCTTTTTCGTACGTACTGTGTTCAGCTGTTTTTTCATGTCACGAACAGCAAATTGAATTGGTTGAAGACGGGCATCTGTGATTCTGTGGGTATCATGGCGAGGGTGAGGTGGATCATCAACTCCACACTTCTGGCTGAGGGTGGTGCAGATACCACATCCTGGTCTTTTACACTGATGTGCAGAGCTGTTCGATTACTGAGGATGGGGATATTTGTGGAGCCCTTTGCTCCAGTCATTTGTTTAATCATCCATCACCATTTATGACAGAATGTGACAGGATTGCGGAGCTTCGATCAGATCTGTTGGTCAAATGTGGTAGCTTTAATGGGTTCACGTCAGGTTTGGTTCACGTGGTTCTGACCCTGTCATGTTCACTCACAGTCATTACTGAAACATAGATCGTATTGATGGCAATGGCAGACTGAGGAAATTATTCGAGGCTAAAAGTTACAGGTTGTGTTTGATTGCTGTTTTGCTTCTCCTGCTGTAGTCTACAGCACTACATAAAAACGCAGTTTTGAGCTGCAATATCTGCAATGCAATTCTGCTGTCTGTCCCTTAGTTCACATCGAGACCCATTGACCCATCAGTCATGTACTCAGTGACCTACTCTGGTTTCTGATGTGGTAACACTTCCATTTTCATACTCTCATTTTGCTGAGGGCCTCTTCCCGGGTCATGCTTTCAATCTGACACATTCTGCAAAACCAATTAACTGATTTTAATTCAATTGTTTAATTCATCTGAATCTTTTTCCTTGAGTAATACCACCTTCTGTGTTTAAAGTGAATGTGTTTCCTCTGTTTCTCTCCCTGACCATGATTAAGAGCTCTGTAGTGTCAGTGATGCCAGCCTTATGTAGTTTCAGAGCCAATGAATTCTCTGGATTCCCAATCATCTTCACCACATTGTATGTTTCTTTTTTTGTTTTGATGCCTTATTACTCATGGTTGCCTTGTCCTGCCATGAGTATGTTTAATCTCCTTTGGGATGAATTTCTGATATCCTCCAAAATATCCCCAGAAATTCCTGCTTTTGCTGTTCCATGGTCTGCCCTGCTCGGCTCCCCTTCCAATTAACTCTGGCCAGCTCCTCCCGCATGCCTTTGAAGTTACATTGCACATTTATAATCACATTACATCAAGAAGAGAGCAATAGATATAAACTGAAAGAAGGAGCTTTGAGAGAAGAGACGCAAAGAATAATTGGTAAATTTCTTAACTAGATACAAAGAGAGAAAGAGCGAGACAACATAGATGAGGAAATGTGAAAAATGAGAAAACTAGATCATCGAAAGAAGTAGATGCATATCCCTCAATGTTTTGGCAATTCCTGTGCGCTGTGGTCCTTTGTACAGTGCATGGACAACAGAGCAATGTGTTCAAATGCTGGCTCTGATGCCAGAATTTTTATTTCCAATAATATGACAGACACTAGCTTTGGAAAATATCCAACAGGTCAATATATTGAATTCTGGTAGAAAGGGGATTAACTGAAATAAGTTGGGACACCAGAAGCATGAGTTTATAATACACATCCTGATAAGAAGGAGAGATTGGAGTGGAGAATTCCTGAAAAGGAGGGATCGTTGAGAGAAGGGGAACATATCATTTTAGATGAGAATCAAATGATGTTTTAACGTTTTATAAATTCTTTACATCATATGCATCATTTTTTGTTAACTGTGTCTCCGTTGTTCATTTAGAATGTGTTGTGCACATATGAAAAATGTTACTTATCTGCACACACACATTGATTAAACAGTGTATATAAAATCATTGTTCCACCATTGAAACTGTCCTGTTGTTGAGTTACGCGGATACATGAACACAAACTAGCCACCAAAAGACATGACGCACTATCACTATGTTCCATACATACAGACAAAGAAGGGCACCACTTTGACTGAGACAAAGCACACATATACTAAGACACGCAAGGACATTCTGAGAGGAATGGCATTCTGACCAGAAGTCCATCAATAAACGCATCAATTTAGATCCTATCTACCTTCTCTTGTAAAACAAAAGAACTGGAAATGACATCACCCATCTTAAGAACCCAAGACCTATAAATAGAGAGGCGCAACATACCACCAGCACTTCAGCAGAGACTCTCACTGATGATGTTACCTAGTCATAGTGTCGAATCATCAGAAAACAAACCTTCAAGCACAGCGAGCTAACTTGCATACATACAAACTGTTATTTTTCTTTTATTAGTGGAATTTGGGAGTTCTTTGTCACTCATGTATTAACAGATTACGAGGTGAGGTGAGCTTTCTTGGGTTTGTGGTTTTAATTAACAGAAGTGCTCGACATAGATGTCTCCACAGTTTGGGGCCATGCCGTAATGGACTGGGACAGATTTGAACAGATTTCAGGTACAAAATGTCCCAGCAAATTCCAACACGTTGCAATTAGTGACGTAGATCTTCAAATAAAACCGGTCTGAAAATCTGTTTAATTTTGTTTACTGGTGGTTGTTTAAATTAAAAGTGAGGGAAAAGGCTTTTAAAATTACTAAAGAGGTTCCCAAATTTGCCAAGAAAGTTTAGAAAGACAGAAGCAGGACATTTTTTAGAATTAGCAAATAGGTTGGAATTGGGTTTAACCAGTGACAAAAGGAAAGCTGAAATTGTAATGGAGTTGGTCAAGCACTTTGATGTATCAAAGAAACAGACAAGTGCAGTAGAGTTAGAAAAAACTTAAATTGCAAATATGGCAACTGAAGTTAGAAGATAAAGAAAGAGACGGAAACAGAGAGAGAAAAAAGAGAAGGAGAGGAAAAAGAAAGAGAGAGAGAATTTGAGATTCAGAAGTTGGGAATTAGACAAGAAAGTTAAATTAACAGGATGGAGATGAAGGGAGAACGTAGGGATGTATACAACTATATTAGTGCCTTGCCATATTTCGGTGAGAAATATGTCAAAAGTTTTTTTATTTCATTTGAAAAAAATGACTCGGCAGATGACGTGTCCAGTGAACTTGTGGGTAATGCTCGTTCAGACTAAGCTGGTGGGCACAGCTGGTGAGGTATGTACAGCGCTGTCAGATGAGGGATCAAGAGATTATGCAGATGTCAAATTGGCTATTTTGATTGGCTATGAATTGGTACCAGAAGCAAAAAGACAGAGCTTCATAAAAATAGAGGCGGAACCAGGTCAGACTTATGTTAAGTCTGAAAGAATTAACTGCAGTCATTTTGATATTTGGGTGCTGGACTTAAAAATAGATAAGACCTGTGAGGCTCGAAGGGAGATTATTATGCTGGAGATGTTTAAAGACTCACTTCCAGAGATGGTAAGAATTCATGTGTGCGAACAGAAAGTTCAAGAAGCGAGAAGCGCAGCAGAAATGGCAGGTAAATATGCATTGGTGCATGAGATGAAATTTAGCTTCCGGGAGAATTTTCATGCTATGAGGGATAGAAATTGGGAGAAGGGAAGTTCACACATTACAAAGCAAACAGTAGCGCACAATAGTTTACCACAAGTGAAAAAAGAAGCCCAAAGGGGTTGAAAGGAGGTGAAAGGCCTCATGTGTACTCAGTATAAGGGAGTGGAACACAGAAAATGACAGTGCCGATGGTTTAAGAAGGGCACTGGGAAAAGGTGTTTTCATTGAAGTAAGCTGGGACACACTGTGATATTCGTTGAAGGAAGGCACTTTGGGGAACGATGTGGTAGTAGCGGCTCAGCCCAGTGGAATTAGTGAAACTGGTAAAGGAGACCCCAAGTAGAGCCGAGGAGCTGCAGGAGATTGCTCAGCTAGGCAGGGGCTGGGTATGGAGTCAGTACCTGATATCTGAAGGAATTCGCCTCTGTCGATAAAGTTTACTCAGAAATATCAGGGGGAGAAGGACAAGAAGTTATAATTTTGTGAGATATGGGATCTGCTCAGTCTCTAATAGTTGAGAAGAGAGACGCTGGAAAAGCACAAAAGATCAGGCAGCATCCAGTCAGCAGGACAATTGAATATCTGGCAGAAACCCATCGTCAGGAATTTGGGGGGGGAGACAAGGGGTCTGAAAGATAAATACGAGGGTAGTAGCTGGGCTGGTGGGAGGGTCACCGGGAAGGCGATAAGAAGATGTAGGTTGGAGTAAAAGTAATATGTCGGTTGGGAGGATGGAGTCGGTAGGTGGGAAGGAAGCTGGCCAGTTAGGGCAGTTCAAGAGGGCAGTGCTAGGTTGAACGGTTGGATATGGGAGAGGTTGGTGGAGGGGAGATTTGGAATTTGGTGAAGTCAACGTTGATGATGGTTCTAGTTTGAGGGTTCTAGTTGTCCTACCACCTATCCACAACACCCTCCTCTCCGAGCTATCACCATCACACCCCACCTGCGTCTACCTATTGCCCTCCAAGCTATCTTACACCCAGCTCCACTCCCACTCTCCTATTTATTTCTCGCCCCCTTCCCCCTCCCTTACCTCCCACTTTCCTGATGAAGAATTTATGCCTGAAACGTCAACTCTTCTGCCCCTCAGATGCTGCCTGGTTGGCTATGCTTTTCCAGCCCCACACTTTTCAACTCTCATCTCCAGCATCTGCAGCCCTCACTTTCTCTCGGCCTCTCATAGTGAGAGATGAAAGTATTTTCACTCTTTCTGTCATATTAATCAAGATCGCAACAATTTGTGGAATGGGGTTAGAAATTAAGTATTCCCTTGTGTAATATCAGGATGGAATGCCAATTCAAGGTTGGGGCAGTAACAGTGACAGTGAGTATCAGAGTGTCATTTCCAGGAATACTGTTTATTCTTGTGAAAGATTTAACAGGATCCAAGGTGGGAGTGGCACCCCTTGTGTTGGAGAAGGCAAAAGGAAAACTAGGGAATTGGGGAGTTAAAAGAAAAATACCCAGGATTTTTTCCAGACTGTGTAGTAACAAGATTCCACTGTCATAAGTTAGAGCAGGAAGGAAAACCGAAATGAAAAGCCAAAGGAGTTGATGTGCAGTGAACTGACCCCCTGTTTGATGTCACGGTGCAGGAAAAACCTGAACAGGCAGAGGATCAGGCAGAGGGGTTTAGTCCAGAAAGGCTAATGGACTTACAACAGATATATACACACACATTCACACACGCATACACATGCACATACACAGAAAAGGAATCAGAATATATTGTCGAACGTTATTAACTTAAAGATAGAGTCATAAAATTAAAATGGAGACCCCGATAGGTTACTGCAGAAGGGAAATGGGCTGAAGTGCACCAGATTGTTTTAGAGGTAGCGTACAGTGTTACGGGTAGCACATAAACTAACTGCAGGGGGTCACCTAGGTGGACAGAAGACTCAGGTTAAGGTACAGAGGCATTTCTAGTGGACTGGAATGCACAAGGACGTGGTTTTTTTTTTGTTGCACATGTCAAACATTCTAAACGATAGGTAAGTCACAGGCAGTAATAAAACCAGCACCTTTGTTACCAATTCCTGCATTCGAAGAACATTTCACGTAGGTTATGATTAGTTGTGTCGCTCCCCTATCTAAAATAAAAGTGGAAACCATTATTTGCTCGCCATAATGGATGTGTCTTCCAGATTTCCAGAGGCAATTCTATTATGGAGTGTTCAGGTAAAAAGGGAGGTGGAGGAGTTGGTATCTTTCTTTACTCACTGTGGGCTCCGCAGAGAGATTCAGTCAGACCAAGGTCTCATTTTACCGCTCAGCTGTTTAAGGAAGTCATGGATAGCTGAGGCATGCAGCACTTCAAATCAAAGGCGTCCCATCCTGAATCCCAGAGAGCCTTGGAAAGTTAGCATCAGACGCTGAAGACCATATTAACAGCGTACTGTTCGGATTACCGGAATGATTGGAATGAAGGTGTCTCATTGAATTGTTTGCCATTGGACAAAAATTATTTGCCCCAAATAAATCTACTCAGTTTACTTCCTTTGAGTTAACATTTGTATATGAAGTGAGAGGTCCTTTGGAATTAATTGAATATAAATTGACAGGACCGAAGTCAGAGATCTCACACTCGGATTATGTATCTGAGGTGAGGGAGAGATTAGATGGAGTAGGTGAGTTCGCTAAACAGCACCTGAAGGGCACAGCATAGAATGAAGCAAGTGGCAGATAAAACATCTGAAATTTTGACGATTTCCTGTGGGGATGACGTATTAGTATTGTCACCAGTGATAGGAATTCCATTCAAAGCCAAGTTTAGTGACTCAGGGACAGAGTTATGGTCAGATGAACAAATTGTGTAGTTTATCTGTATGATGTAGTGACCTTTAGCAAGTGATTGAAAGCTCACACGTTACAGTTGGCAGAGCATGTTGAACGATTACAAGAAGCAAACTTGGTAATAAACTTAAAGAAAACAGAATTCACGAAGGCAGAGGTGACGTTCTTGGGACATTACATTAGACATGGAAGATTGACCCCATGGAACACAAAGACGAAGGGCTTTGAGGAATTTCCACAACCATCCTCGAAGAAAGAGGTGCTTCGATTTTTGGAACTGAGTGGATTCTATCGGAAGTTTGTTCCAAACTTCAGCAGCGTATTGGCACCACTGATGGACTTAATAAAGAAGAACACAGAATTGTGGTGGACAGTAAAATGCCAGGAGGCATTTGAGAATTTTAAAGCAGGATTAATCACCGCACCAGTTTTAGCTGCACCAAATATTTTGAAACCCTCGGGATATAGGGGTCGGAGATGTATTGATTCAGAAAGATGATGATGGGATTGAATGGCCAATTGGCTACTGGTCAAAAAAACTCAATATCCACCAGAAAAAAAATACAACATCTCCATTACTGAAAAAGAATGACTAAGTTTCGCCCTGGCCTGACAATATTTTAATGTTTATGTGACAAACAAATTGTCGGAGATGGTTGTGGACAACGACAAACCTCTCGCGTTTTTTGGAATATTTAAAGACCAGAATATGAGAATATTTAATTGGAGTCTTATCACACTGACTTTAAACTTATGTGTGCAAAATTAATATGAATGATATAACTGAGATTAATACTTTTGTATTTCATAATAATGTGATTAAGAATTAGAGGAAAAGAAACGAAGTCATCTTTTCATTCTGATGGTTCTTTTTTTTTTCTGAAGGGGGGTGGTGTTATGAAGCCGAAAGCATGTCAGGTCACTTTAAGACAGAACGGGTTTTGTTGAATAGAAAGTACAGCACAGATGCCAGCTAAATGTCAGATTTTTCCATATGTCACAATTCGCTGGGAAATGATACCTGGGTTTTGGTTGCTGTTTTGACAACAATTCAAATACAACCAAAGAGTTTAAATAACGTTCAGGATACCAGAAGCCAACGGAATTTGAATATTATTGTTTGGGTACCTGGAAAGCAATCAAATGTGAGAATTATTGTATCATTGGAAGTATATAAATCCAGCATTTTGAACACTAGAGGGAGAGCCACTGCCATCCAACAGCAGAGTAACTGCTGTAGAGCAGGAGTGCTAACTGACCATCCCAAACACTCTCTATCAAAGACACATGTTCATGTAAACCTACTTGCAATAATAACAAGACCCAGGGAGATCAGCAGCTGGAAGAGTGAACACAGTGGGGAAGATGGAGACTGTGTGGTCTTGAGATTGTAATGTTTCATATGTGGGTTGTTGGAACAGCATATTTTTACAGAGTTGGAGTCAGATAGTAAGTAACTAAGAAAAGAGGGGCTTGTATTTGTGAAGCCCCTCTAGTGTTCACTATTAAAGTTAAGAAACTAACTTGTTAATTTTTGTTAAAATTTTGGAGTGTAGGAGATCTGTGTCGCTCATATTTTAACAGATTACGAGGTGAGGCAAGCTTTTCTGGGTGTTTGGTTTTAATTAACAGAGGGGTTCGAGTCCACCTTGTAAATGTCCATCCACGCTAACCCCATTTCCCTGCAGTTGGCCCATATCATCCTAGACCTTTCCTATCCACATATTTATCCAAATGCTTTTGAAATGTTTTAATGTAACCCCCTCAACCACATCTGCTGGCAACTCATCCACGTACCAGCCCTCTGTGTAAAGAAGTGGCCCCTCAGGTTCCCTTTTATTCCTTCCCCTTTAACCTTAAACTGATCCCCTCTAATCCTCGATTCTCTACACCTTGGAAAAAGACTGAGAGCATTAACCCTACCATCGTGATCTTATTCAGCTCTATAAGGACTCCCTCAGTCTCCTTCACGCTAAAGAAAAGGTCCTAGCTTGCCCAAACTCTCCCTGTAACTCAGACCAATGGGTCCTGGCAACGTCCTTGAAAATTTCTTCTGCACTCTTTCTAATTTAATAGCATCCTCCCTATAACAATGTGACAAAACTGAACACAATACTCGAAGTGCGGCCTGACCAAAGTCCAGTGTAACTGCAACATAACTTCCCAGCTTCTCTATACTCAATGTCCTCCCTGATGAAGGCCACTGTGCAAAAAGCCTTCTTCACTGCCCTGACTACCTGTGACTCCACTCTTAGAGAACCGTGCACCTGAACTCCAAGGTCTCTCTGCCAACTACACTCTTGAAGATCTTTCCATGCACCATGAAACTCCTACCTTGATTTGAGCTCCCAAAATGTAAGACATCACCCATCTATATTAAATTCCATTTGCCATTTCTCGGCCCACTTCCCCACTTGATTAAGGTCCTGCTGCAATTTCTGATAAACTTCCTCACTGATCACGCTACCACTTATTTTAGTGTCATCTGCAAACTTACTAATCATACCTTGTACATTCTCAACCAAATCATAGATAACAAACAGCAATGGACCCAGCCTCTGGTCTGACAAACAACCTTCCACTCAACCCTCTGCTTCCGACCATCAACCCAACTGTGTATCCAATTTGCCAGTTCCCCCAGCATTCCACGTGATGGAACCATCCAGAGCAGCCTGCCATGTGGAACCTTATCAAATGCCTTACTGAAATCCATAGAGACTACGTCGACTGCTCTGTCCTCATCAACCTTCCTGGTCACTTCATCAAAGAACTCTAACAAATTTGGGAAGCATGATCTCCCACTCACAAGTCGATGCTGACTGCTCTGAATCAAACCCTGTGTACGTAATGGGTGCAGTCAATGGTATGCTGTCCTTCATTGTAAGATGATTTGAGTACATAAGTAAAGCCATCTTCCTTCTGTTGTAGAGCCTTGCTGAGAGAGCATTTGGGGAACTCTGTACAGATTTGATCTCCTTTGTAAAAGATGATCTCCTTACCACAGACACGGGTGATGGTAACATGAGGATAGAGTGAATAAGCTGAGTGTTTAATCTGTAGAGCTGTGAGAGATGAAGAAATGGTGACGCTGAAACACGAGGAGTGGCAGCGATCACTTATTTCCAAAAGACACATTGATAGGGTGAGAAATTCCATACTTTACCCAGGATTGATTGGTGTGATTTATTGCCACGTGTACCTCAGTACAGGGAAACACTTTGTTTATGAGCAGTGGGGGAAGATCATATTAAGCAAGGCCAGACAGATCATAGGGTGGAAATAGACTTGGACAGAGTAAGGCATACAGGTTACACTGAACAGGACGTGCACTAGACAAGATCAACATGAACAAGATCAGCATTATTTGAACTTAGAGAGTCCATTCATCAGTCTAACGTGATTTTCCTAATAGTTTATATGCCTAAATTAACTCTCCCCATGTTATTGTGCAGTCGGAGTGTGAACCTGTACTGAACGTCAGGTTATTCACAATCCCCAACAACAGCCACAATACCTTCCATCTGAAGCAGGTAGCCATTCCCACCAGCATCCGCCCTACATAGAGAACACCAGGCTGCCTTCTCGGAATTGAACATGCCTTCTTGAAACTTCACACAACACATATGATTTCCCTGCTCACCGCGAGTAACCCACGTTAAAGTCCCACATGTGTATCATGAGCGTTGGAGCCACGAGGTACTACGTGGAGCAGTCTGTTTGTGCAGCCTCTGCTCCAATTGTTCATCACGTTAGAGCATCAATTAGGAGACAGTGAGGACTGCCCATGCTGGAGATCAGAGTAGACAGTGGTTTGCTGGAAAAGCACAGCAGGAGAGTCGACATTTTGGGCATAAGACATTCATCAGGATCAGCATCAATTACCCTATTCTGCCCCCGTGTAAGTGCATTGAGGTGGAAATGGCCTCCTACTGTTCCTGTATAAGTGGCTCAACAGGCTGAATGGCCTCCTCTTGTTCATGTGTAAGTAACTCAAGGGGCTGAATGGCCTCGTTCCGTTTCTGTGTAATTGACTCAGGGGACTGAATGACTTCTTCCTTGTCCAATTGGACAGGGCCAAGAGCCTGACCTTTTACCCCTGGTTCCTGTTTGAAAGCTCGATGTACTGACAAGTGTGATGATGCTGCAGCTTTAAGAGCTTATTTTGTCCTGGTTTCTTTTAAGAGAGAGATTGAATGATCGTTACCAAGCTGGTTAGTTAAGACCACTTGAGTAAACAGCGAGGGAGGCCTTGGGTTTATTTTAATGCAGCCTGAATGGGTGTGACCAGCTCTCACAGATTAGGATCTTTGAGTTTGTGGCAATCTGTGACTGAATATTCAGTTTTGCCAAAGGCTGTCTTTGTGGGATTTTCGTATATCGGAACAGTTCATTAGTAATAGCTCCACGATATATTATTCTGTTAACTTGTCCAATAGAATTAAGTTATTCTAATTTCCTCTTTCTTTGGTTTCATTTTATCTTTCGTGTTTAAATAGTGTTTAGCTTCACACCGAGTAGTTTTACCAGTCACATTGCATCTGGAACAGACAATTTACATTCCCTTTAAAATAAGAAAACATTAGAGTCTAGGAGACTGCCTTCCAATATTTTCGAGGGGCTCCGGTGTGGCCCATCACACTAGACTCCTTCTCTTCCTGAGTAATAGGCTGGAGGCACTGAATGGGCTGTCCCTGTTCTTCTCCAATAGTGTCAATGGGCTGAATGGCTTCCTCAGATTCCTGTGAAACTAGCGTGAGGTGATGAATGAACTCTATTTTTACTGGGGCAATGTGCAGTGTCAGGCAGTGCTGGTAGATGAATGTTACTGATACTTTAACAGCACAAGTCTCAATGAAGTCTGGGTCTTGTTGCACATGGACACAGATCAGTTCAGGAGCTGAGAGGGGAACAAAATGTTCTGAACATAGTGGAATCTTCAGTGACTATCCCCACTTCTGATCTTATGGTGGGGAGGGTGGGGGCGGGGAGACATTGGTGAAGCAGCTGAAGCTGTTTGTGAAGGGCAAGCTACCCTGAGGATCTCGCACAGAGGTGACCCAGGACTGAGATGATGACCATCTTCCTTTGTGCCATGTTTGACTCCAAACACTGGAGAGGTTACTCTGATTCCCACTAAGTCCAGTTTTGTTAAGGTCCTTGATGTCAACAGAAGGCAACCACTGCCTTGATATCAGGGCCAGTCATTTTTACCTGAACCCTTGTCTCAACCTCTATTGTTCACATCAATAAACCATGATATAGGAGCAGCAAGTGTTTTCTTCAAACAGGTGGGATTGAATGTCAGGATTTCTCTTCTCAAGAGTGTTCGGGGAGCGAGATGACTGAAAGTATTTGAAGAGGAGGTAGATGGATATTGTCCTGTCAGAGAGTTGAGGGCGATGAGGAATTGGGTATGAAAGAGGATTTGAGACCAAGACCAGATCAGTCACGATCTTAGTGAAGGGCAAGGCAGGTTTGGGGAGTGAATGACCTGCCCCTGTTTCTGATGTTCTCACATTCTGTTATTGGAGTGTTAGTGGGTGTTATTTTCATGAATGTGGAATTACTAAATATTGCAGTCAGGGAGACCAGAGGATTTTGTGAGCCAACTCTGGTTGAGGTATGGGGGCTGTATTCACAGTGAATCTGGGTCTACAACATGAGCAACAAATGGAGCACAAGTTGCAGAGAAGGGGAAGCTCTGTAAAGAGAGATGAGGGGCCTTGATCATACCTGTGCCTGGGCTTTCCAATTACATTTCCCAAATCACCTCAAAGCATGTGTAACAGTCTTGAGAGGCTGAATGGTCTCCCCTGTTTTTGTGCAACAGGTTATAGGAGTAAATGGCCTCCAACTGCTCCTGTCTAGCAGGTTTGATGGGCTGAATGGAACACAGAAACATGGGAGTGAGGAGCAGGAGTGGGTCATGAGATACTTTGAGCCTTCTCCACCTGGCACTAAGATTGTGGCTGATCAGGTTGGGGGTCTCAGCCCCACTTTCCTGTCTGTGTCCCATTGTCTGTGACTCACTTCTCTGTCAAATATTTAACTAATGCAGCTTTCAATCAATGTGAACATAGAGGCACAATACACTTCCAGTGAAGAGAATTCCCACTTGAAAGGTCCTTTCAGAATTTTTCGCCATCCCTCTTATAGAATCAGAGAGTCATGCAGAACAGAAACAGACCCGTTCGTCCAATCTGTTCACTCCGATCAGATATCAAATCTGATTTAGTCCCATTTTCCAGCATTTGGTCAATATCCCTCCTCTCAGATACTTTTTAAATGTGAGATTGTAACCGCCTTCAGCACTTCCTCTGACAGCACTTTCTGTACACACACCACTCTCTGTGTGAAACATTTATCTTCAGGTCCCTTCTAAGTCATTCACCCTCTCCCCTTCAACCTATGCCCTTTTGTTCTGGACTCCCCTATCCTGGGGAGCAGAACGTGGCTGTTCAGAATATCCATGCCCCTGATGGTTTTATTAACCTCTATAATGTCACCCTTTTGCCTCTGACACTCCAGGAGAAAGCACCTCAACCTAATCAACCTCTCCTTAAAGCTCAAACTTCCAGTCCTGGAACATCGGTGTGTCAGTCATTTCTGCAGACAACCAAGTTGTACGCAGTATTCTTAAAGAGGTCTCACCAACATCCTGTACAGATGCAACATACCACCACAACTCCTATATTCAATGCTCTGACTGATTAAGGCAAATGTGCCAAATGTGTTCTGCACCTCTCTGTCGACCTGCGACTCCACTTGCAAGGAACAATGCACCTGCAGCCCTATGTCCTTTTGTTTCACAACACGCCCCAGGACCTTACCAACAATTGTATAATTGCTGCCCTGGTTTGCATTTACAAAATGCAAAACCTCGTATTTATCTAAATTAAACTTCATCTGTCCATCCTTGCCCCTTTGTTCCATCTAATTGTGGTCTTGTTGTACTCTGAGATAATCTACTACACCACCTTTCTGATGTCATCTGTAACCTTACTAACTATTGCCCGTATATTCACATCTAAATCCTTTACATAAATGATTAAATGCAGTGAACTCAGTACTGATTCTTACAGCACACTGCTGCTCACAAGCCTCCAGTCTGAAAAATATCCCTCTTCCTTCAAGCCAATTGTGACTAGCTTCTTCTGTATCTTATGTGACTGAAACTTACTAATCTGTCTACCAATCGGAATGAAATACTAGCTATGAAGAGAGGCTGAGTAGGTTAGGTTTATTTTCACTGGAAAAAAGGAGATTGAGGGGGGACGTGATTGAGGTTTACAAACTCATGAAGGGTATAGACAGAGTGGATAGAGAGGGGCTTTTTCCCAGAGTGAAGGATTCAGTAACGAGAGGTCGTGCTTTCAAAGTGAGAGGTGGAATGTTTAAGGGGGATACACGCGGTAAGTACTTCACACAGAGGGTGGTGGGCATTTGGAACGTGTTGCCAGCAGAGGTGGTAGAGGCAGGCAAGGTAGATTCATTTAAGATGCGGCTGGACAGATGCATGAGTAGATGGGGAGCAGAAGGATACAGATGCTTAGGAATTGACCGACAGGTTTAGACATTACATTTGGATCGGCTCAGGCTTGGGGGGCAGAAGGGCCTGTTCCTGGGCTGTAAATTTTCTTTGCTCTCTGTTCTTTAAATGAACACCTTGCTGAAGCCCATATAGACAATGTCCACCAAACTGCCTTCATCAATCGTCTTTGTCATCTCTTCAAAAAACTCAACCAAATTAATGAGACATGATTTCCCATGCAGAAAGCCATGTTGTCTACTCTGAACAGCCCTTGCCTTCCCAAATGTATGTAAATGCTATTCCTCAGAATCCCCCCCAACAACTTACCCACCACTGACATCAGGCTCACCGGTCTATAGTTCCCCGGCTTTTTGGGGTCACTCTTTCCTTTTCTAGTCCCACTCCTCCACTGCTCACAACAAATGTTAAATGTGACCAGGTTGGTGATATGACTGATGATATCGGTCTCAGACTGGGTCAGGGTCAGTTTTAGGAACAAGTCAGGCTAGTTTCTTTAATCTGCTCAAACAACACGTTTGTGATCGAGAGCAATGTTACTCCAACTATGGTGGAAAGATTAATGGCAAAGTGTTTGGGTATTGCAAATATATAATCAATGGCTTAGAAAGGATGTATGCTAAGAAATTGTTTCCGTTAGGCGAGGAGACTAGGACCCATGGATACAGCCTTAGAATCAGAGGGGGTCAATTCAGAACAGAAATGCGGAGACATTTCTTCCGCCAGAGAGTGGTGGGCCTGTGGCATTCATTGCTGCGGAGTGCAGTGGAGGCCGGGACGCTAAATGTCTTCAAGGAAGAGACTGATAAATTCTTGATGTCACAAGGTATTAAGGGCTACGGGGAGAATGCAGGTAAGTGGAGTTGAAATGCCCATCAGCCCTGATTAAATGGCTGAGTGGACTCGATGGGTCCGATGGCCTTACTTCCCCTCCTATATCTTATGGTCTAATATTTCCCTTTCTAAACACACATACACAGACACAGACACACACACACACACACACACACACACACAGACACACACACACACACACACACACACACACACACACACACACACAGACACACACACAGACACACACACAGACACACACACACACACACACAGACACAGACACACACACACACACAAACACATGCATACACACACACACACAGATTAACAAAATTTCCGCAATTTTAACTTGAAACAACTTTGTCCAGATATTATTGTAACTCCTGATAAAAGTAAAAATTGAGATTGTCCAAAACCTTATTCTGCTTCTGAAGATATTGTACTCACACAGCTGCTAGCAATGGGATTTCATCCTGGGAGAGTTGAATTTGGCTGAATTCCCTTTGGTTTAGGCAGTGAGGAGATTCCAGTGAATTCGGCTCAGGGAGCACCCAAAGGGTAGCACGATGGTTAGCACTGCTGCCTCCGAGCACTAGGAACTTGGGTTCAATTCCAGCCTTGGGTGACTGTCTCTGTGGAGTTTGCACATTCCCCCCTTATCTGTGTGAGCTTCTAATGGGTGATCCAGTTTCCTACCACAAACTGTGTAGGTTCGGTGGATTGGTCACGCTAAATTGTCTGTAGTGTTCAGGGATTTTTAGGTTAGCTTCATTAGTCAGGGGTAAATATAGGGCTATGGGTTGGGAAGGTTGGTATGGAGTTGTTGGGCCGAAGGGCCTGTTTCATCACTGCAGGGATTCCATAAAAATAAGAATGGTAACGATGACTGCAGATTTTTTTTTAGCTCGCGCACGTTGCTGTGATGAGGAACCCCAAAGGAGAGAGTGCAAGAGGCCATTCTTTTTCGGGCAGATTACAGTTTCTCCCTCTCTGAGTTGAATCACACAATAATATCATCCTCTCCCAAACTGGACCATGTGAGGTCTCCTTGTACATTGTCCAAACTATGTCTCCATCACATTCCCTGTTCCATGTAGGTGCATCATTGCTACTGGCATACACCGAGCCATATCCTTAGCAGAAAATGGTCTCGGCCGATTTGAAATATGTTTACATGGCCTTGCGTCAATAAAAAATAAAATAATTAATGTATTCAGAATACCTGTGTTAAAATGCATGCATTTTGTAACAAATACAGAAATTTGCTGGAAAAGCTCCGCAGGTCTGTCAGCATCCAGATGCCTTTTACATGCAGTAGTTGGACCAGCCTCCATCACTTCCTCTGGCAGCTCATTCCATACGCACACCACCCTCTGTGTGAAAAGGTGCCCTTTAGGCCTCATCAAAACTTTTCCCCTCTGGTTCAGAGTCAGGGACACTACCCACTACACTACCATACCCAGACTTGGGTCATATTTTAGTGCCCACTTTCAGCTCAGTGTGGATTTATTATAATCAGGTTCCCATTACTGAACTACACAAAACACTTTGTATTATTAAACAAATACAAGATATTTGTCTCAACTGTAGGATATTGAGTGTACTTGCTATGCTATCAAAGTTAACTATAAACATCTTTAATTGCTATTATCTGTAGTCTGCAATATTAAGGAAAGAAATCCTGCAAACACACTCTGCCCAATGAAGAGTCTTAAATAGATATTTATTACTGAACACCAGAAACGAAGGAAGAGCTTAATTTCTGACTCCAAAACACCGATCACTCTTACCCACCTCTAACGTGCGACTGCCCTCTTCCTAAAACCATGAAGTGACACCAGGCCGCTGATTACTGTCCAGCCTCTCCTCCCCACTGACTGTGTCTGCAATCTGTCCCTCCTCCCCCTAACCACACAAGGCAAACCAAGCTCAGGGTCTTTGTGATAATCAAGGCCGGAGTGTGCAGGCCTCCTGGAGAGGGAGATGGGCATTTTAAAATTGAAGGGTGAGGGGGAGGTGACAGTCATATCACACACTGGGCTGAGGGGTGGCAGATGGAGTTTAGCTTGGATTAATGCGAGGCATTGGATTTGGTAAATCAAACAAGAACAGGACCTATACAATTAAAAGTAGGGTCTTTGTCAGTGTTGTAGAACAGAGACCTAGGCCGTCAGGTTTAATTCTTTAAAATTTGCATCTCATATAGATATTGTGGTAAAGAAGGTGTTTAACACACTTTTCTTCATTGGTCAGACCCTTTGAGTATCAGAATTGGGACGTCATGTTGAGGATGTACAGGACATTGGTGAGACCTCTTCTGGAATACTGTGTCTGGTCTGGTCACCCTGCCCGCTCACTCCATAGGCACACCACCCTCTGGGTGAAAAAGCTGCCCCTTAGGTCACTTTTAAATGTTTCCCCTCTCACCTTAAGTCTATGTCCTCTAGTTTTGGACTCCCCGTGCCCTAAGAAAATACCTTGACTCTTCACTTTAATATTATTGACCTTGATATTATTAAACTGGAGAGGATTCAGAAGAGATTAACCTGGATGTTGCTGGGAAAGGAGGGAGTGAGCTACAAGGAGAGGCTGGATCGGCTGGGACTGTTTTCACTGAAGCATATGAGATTCTGCGGTAACTTTACACAAGGGCTGATGTCTTTTCCCTAGAGTTGGGGATTCAAAACTGAGGGATATTTTAAGATGTGAGGAAAAAGATTTACAAAAGTCAGGAGAGGTAATTATGTAAGACAGAATCTGGCTTGGGTGTGGAATGAACTTCTAGAGGAAGTGGTGAAAGCAGGGACAGTTACAATGTTTAAAGGACATTTAGATCAGTCCATGGATAAGACATCAGTTAGGATGGTGCGGTGAGCAGCTGCCTTCTCCCTCCCCCTCTCTGAATGAATCTCTGTTGGTTTTTCCCCTCTGCCAATGTCTGTGCAGTGGCGTGGGGAAGCCAGCAGAGGGTGGCATTGCATCACTTTAAGCACCACAGAGACTGCCAGACCTGCCCCACACACAGACACACAGATACACACAGCAATCGTTAGGACACAACATTGAGCTCATCTGGTAATATAAACTAAATATAAAGAAACGCTCAATTTGTCTTGTAAACTGTTAAAATATGAGTGACAGAGAACTCCCAAATTCCACTGTTTAAACAAAAATATCAATTTATTTTTTAACTCTGAAAGTGAACATTTTACATCAACTATTCACAACTCTGAGACCCCCTTTTTTAACTGCTTATTACCCTACTCCAACTCTACAGTAATGTACTTTTTCAAAAAGACACTTATTAAAATTACATAAACGTAATTTCAAACCCACACAGCAGCTGTTGTTCCATCTGACCTCACACCAAAATCCCTTTTTCCCATCTTTCCTGGGAAGACTGGCTCATGTTACAGGATGCTATCGAAGTGTCTACATTTCAGCATTCTGCAACCTGGGAACACATCCTTCCATGACACTGTCTCTCAGTTTCCCCCTCTCTGTCTATTTCCTAAACCCCTCCCATGTGGTGATATTTAAACGGATTCCCCCGCCATCTCTCTCTGGCAGTGAGGTTCATACCCACAGCACCCCCTTGTCATGGCAACAATGGAGATATGGAGCTGTAAATGGGTGGGAGCTGTACATCCTGTCACTTCCAGCCTGGGCTGCAACTTTCCCCACACTGGGCAGGGGTCTAATACAGTGTTACTGAGCAATGCACTGGGGTGGGGTACACAGTCCTACATGCTGGGAGGGTAACTGCTCCTGGTTTACAGATCAATGTATTGGGGTGGGGTACACAGTCCTACATGCTGGGAGGGTAACTGCTCCTGGTTTATAGATCAATGCACTGGGGTGGTGTACACAGTCCTACATGCTGGGAGGGTAACTGCTCCTGGGTTACAGATCAATGCACTGGGGTGGTGTACACAGTCCTACATGCTGGGAGGGTAACTGCTCCTGGTTTACAGATCAATGTATTGGGGTGGGGTACACAGTCCTACATGCTGGGAGGATAACTGCTCCTGGATTACAGATCAATGCACTGGGGTGGTGTACACAGTCCTACATGCTGGGAGGATAACTGCTCCTGGATTACAGATCAATGCACTGGGGTGGTGTACACAGTCCTACATGCTGGGAGGGTAACTGCTCCTGGGTTACAGATCAATGTACTGGGGTGTGGTACACAGTCCTACATGCTGGGAGGGTAACTGCTCCTGCGTTACAGATCAATGCACTGGGGTGGGGTACACAGCCCTACATGCTGGGAGGGTAACAGCCCCTGGGTTACAGATTAATGCAATGCGGTGGTGTACATAATCCTACATTCTGGGAGGGTAGCTGCTCCTAGTTTACAGATGAATCCATGGGTGATCACTGCACAGGTCGCTGTGATGGTCAGACTATCTAGTTGAAGTTTATAGATAATACAATGATGTAGTCTGTGCAGCTCCCCATGTTGGATGGATATTTGTTTCAGGTTTAGACATTAGTGTCCTGTTCTGTTTTGCACAGCTCCCCGTCCTGGACAGATATCTAGTCCGGGTTTATAGATCAATGCACTGCTATGGTCTACACAGCTCCCTGTCCTGGACAGATATCGAGTCCGTGTTTATATATCAATGCACTGCTGTGGTCTCCACAGCTCCCCGTCCTGGACAGATATCTAGTCCGGGTTTATAGATCAATGCACTGCTGTGGTCTGCGTTGCTTCCCATGCTGAATACTCGCTGAAGGAACACAGCAATCCAGGCAGCATTAGGAGATATACAATTTGAAGTTTCAGGTGTAGCCCTCCTTCAGGATGCTTACAGAATGGTTACACCTCCTGATCCTGTCAGCATTGCTGTGTTCTCCCACCTTCCTGCCTGTCTTCTTTGGACTCTAGCATCTGCAGCTTTTCTCTCTCTATCACAGCTTCCCAAACTGGACAGATGTCTAGCCTGCCTTTGAAGATAAGTGCCCTGATCTGATCTGCGCAGTGTTCCACTCTGGACAGATTGCTGGATTGTATTGACCAGTGTAATGGATGAATTTGGACAGATTGCTGGGTTGTACTGTGCAGGACACTGTCCTGGTCTGTACAGTGTTCCCCGGTGAACAGATATCTCCTCTGGGTGTATGGTGTCAGGGCTGGTTCTGTGAGGTGGATTGAGAATGTGGTATATCTCATCCTTTCAGCTGATCAGGCAATGCCTTCAGTTCCCATTCCTGTGATTGGATCCTCCATCTCTCACCCCATTAATGTTACAGTGTGTCCAGGCACAGGACATCATGTTGGTGGGGTGGGTAGGGGGGAAAGGTCATGGACAGGTCAAGGGGTTAGCTAGAACGTTCTGTCCCCAACATTCTGTAACTGTCATTCCCTGGAACGTTCTGACCCTGACATTCTATAACTGACATTCCCCGGAACGTTCTGTCCCTGACATTGTTTGTGAATGGCCGGACGTCAGTGAATTCAACAAACGATAAGATCCCGAGGGAAGAGATCCCTTTCCAGGGAGAATTAGACACTGTTCCGAAGGCCCCTCAGGCAGTTAAAGGGGTGAATACGTTTTCCCTGCGTTTACATTTCTCCACGACACAGGATCGACCACAATTTAGACCAAAATACAGGAATTCCCAAACTCCGTTTGTCTTCAGGAAACTGGGAGAGAATCCTTCAGGACAGCAACGTTTCCACCCTCCGTATTAGGAACTGGGAAGGAGTGACCTGTGTCTGTTCTCGAGTGATCGAGTGTGTGGGAATGTTCTAGAAACCATCTGTCCTTATGAATGTGTCTCTGTGTGTTTGGGGAGGGAGGGTTTCTTGTAATTTATGTTACATTTTTGTCAGTAATTCCGACCTTCCCATTTGTTATTCCAGCTCCAATTATTTTAATAAATCCCTGAATACAGGGACACATTTGAAAATCTCACTGGGTCCCTGATCAAACGGGTCCCTTTCCCTCCAGGCTGATGGATAATGGGTTTGTTTTCCTTCCTCACAGTTAACGTAGTGACCATCTACGTCCTGCTTTATAAAGATTGTGGATTGTCTCCATGTGTCAGACGTTACCTGGGGGCCATGGCAGCGGCGGATCTCCTGGTCATTATCCTCGACCTGATCCTGAGACACATTCCCATTGTTTATTGGGAACAGTTTTACTTCCTGGAGTACTCCGTCCCCGTGTGTAATATCCACGCCGTCCTGCTTTATGCAGCCACTGACTGCTCTGTCTGGTTCACCGTCACTTTCACCTTTGATCGGTTTGTGGCCATTTGTTGCCAGAAGCTGAAAAGTAAATATTGCAGTGAGAAAACGGCGGCTGTGGTTCTGGGAGCAGTGACTGTGCTGAGCTGTTTAAAGAACATTTTCTGGTATTTTATGTTCAAGGCTCGGTATTCGCTGTGGAACATCCCCTGGTTTTGTGATGGAACAGACGCTGCTCGATCCTCCAGTGTCTGGGTCACAATCGAGTTCCTCCACCACATTCTAACCCCGTGTGTCCCATTTCTCCTGATTCTGCTGCTCAATGTTCTCACCGTCAGACACATTTTAGTGACCAGCAGAGCCCGCAGGAGACTCCGCGCTCACACCAATGGGGACGCTCAGTCTGACACTGAAATGAGAAACCGAAAAAATCCATCATTTTACTGTTTGTGATCTCGGCCAATTTCATCCTGTTATGGTCAATGTTAATGCTGTTTTCTATATGGAGACGGATGTGGTTTATTGGGTATCGGTCTGTGTATCTCCATCCCTTTGTGCAGGAATTGGGCTTCATGCTGCAGCTCCTCAGTTGCTGCACAAACACCGCGATTTATGCCGTGACCCAGACTAAGTTCAGGCAGCAGCTGAAGAATGTGCTGAAATATCCCTTCACCCAAATCCATCCATCAATCAAATTCCCTCATTAATCAATCCATCTGGGATTTTCTCATTTCAGTTCAGTGTTTCAGTGATGGAGCAGCCTGTCGCTATGGTAACAGACTGAGGGTAGCGCTGGTTTGTCCATCCTTATCCCACAGGGGGGTTACAGGGAAACATTTCAATGTTTCTGACAACTCAGGGGCCAGTGAGAAAAGGCACCATCCCACTGACTGTATCCATCACTTCCATTTGTAACCAATAAAAATGTTGATTAAAGCGTGCCGTGCAGCAGTGACCGATGTTGTTGTGTGTCTTTGTGTTGGAGAAGCTGAGCTGGAGAGAGACAGACTCAGCCCCAAGTCCTGGTCCTCAGGGAAGGGAAGGGCACCGCGCCCTGAGCTCAGGAGCTGGGTTTAACTCCCTCTGACCCCCCCATTCCAACCTGGCCTCCCCAATTCCTCACACCCACTTTTCCTCCTCAATTCTCTCCATCTCTCCCTTCCTGCACAATCTCTCTTTCTCACCACCTCTCCCTTTCACTCTCTCTGGTCCCCTCTCAGAGCCCCCAACCCCAGTTTCTCCACCTGCCTCCACTATTCTTTCTGCCTCACTCTCCCCCTCTCTCTCTCTCACACCCCCAACATGAGTTTATCCACCTGCCTCCATTCTTCTCTCTCCCCCTCACCCTCTCTCTCTCTCTCTCTCTCTCTCTCTCTCCTGCCGTCTCTATCTCCTTCTCACAATTCTGGCTCTACCCCATTTTCACCACCTCCCACTTCCCACATCTCTCGATCATCTCACACCCACAAGCCCCCCCACCCCCCCAACCCCCACAAGCAGACTCACCACCAACCTGCAGTCTCTGGGTCAGAGGGAGAGGGAAGGACCAGGGAGACAGAGTGTGTCAGAGAGAGAGAATAAGGGCGGGACAGAAGGGAGAGAGATTCAGTTAGAGAGAAACGGAGGGTGGTGGGAAAAGAGAGACCAAGATAGGGAGATCGAGAGTGAGAGAAGATGGAGAGAGAGCGAAGGAGCAGGGAAAGACAGAGAGAGAGGGAAGGGGAGAAATAAGGTGAGGGAGGGAGAGAGAGAGAGAGAAATAGGGGAGGACATAATGAGAGAGGGGTCAGAGAGAGGGGGGGCAGAGAGAGAGGGTGACAGAGAGAGAGGGAGACAGAGAGAGAGGGGGGCAGAGAGAGAGGGAGACAGAGAGAGAGGGGGGCAGAGAGAGAGGGGAACAGAGAGAGAGGGGGACAGAGAGAGTGGGGGACAGAGAGGGGGACAGAGAGAGAGGGGGACAGAGAGAGTGGGGGACAGAGAGGGGGACAGAGAGAGAGGGGGGCAGAGAGAGAGTGGAACAGAGAGAGAGGGGACAGAGAGAGAGGGGGACAGAGAGGGGGACAGAGAGAGAGGGGGACAGAGAGAGAAGGGGACAGAGAGAGAGAGGACAGAGAAAGGGGGACAGAGAGAGGGGGCAGAGAGAGGGGGGGCAGAGAGAGAGGGGGACAGAGAGAGAGGACAGAGAGAGGGGGACAGAGAGAGAGGGGGACAGAGAGAGAAGGGGACAGAGAGAGGGGACAGAGAGAGGGGGACAGAGAGAGGGGGCAGAGAGAGGAGGGGCAGAGAGAGAGGGGGCAGAGAGAGGGGCACAGAGAGAGAGGGGGGCAGAGAGAGAAGGGGACAGAGAGAGAGGGGAACAGAGAGAGAGGGGGACAGAGAGAGGGGACAGAGAGAGAGGGGGACAGAGAGAGAGTGGACAGAGAGAGAGGGGGGCAGAGAGAGAGGGGGCAGAGAGAGAGAGAGAGAGAAGGGGACAGAGAGAGGGGACAGAGAGAGAGGGGGGCAGAGAGAGAGGGGGCAGAGAGAGGGGGCAGAGAGAGTGGGAGACAGAGAGAGGAGGGACAGAGAGAGAGGGGGACAGAGAGAGAGGGGGGCAGAGAGAGAAGGGGACAAAGAGAGAGGGGAACAGAGAGAGGGAACAGAGAGAGGGGACAGAGAGAGAGGGGACAGAGAGAGGGGGGGACAGAGAGAGGGGACAGAGAGAGGGGGACAGAGAGATGGGGCAGAGAGAGCGGGGGCAGAGAGAGAGGGGAGCAGAGAGAGAGGGGGCGGGGGGGCAGAGAGAAGGCGAGAGAGAGAGAGGGAGGCAGAGAGAGAGGGGGGAGAGAGAGAGGGTGACAGACAATGTGGGGGACAGAGAGAGAGAGACACACAGAGAGAGGGAGACAGAGAGAGAGGGAGACAAAGGGAGAGGGGAACAGAAAGAGAGGGGAACAGAGAGAGTGGGGGACAGAGAGAGAGGGGGGCAGAGAGAGAGGGGGCAGAGAGAGAGGGGAGCAGAGAGGGGGGGCAGAGAGAGAGGGGGACAGAGAGAGAGCGAGAGAGAGGGGGCAGAGAGAGAAGGTACAGAGAGAGAGGGAGACAGAGAGAGAGGGGAACAGAGAGAGAGGGGACAGAGAGAGATGGGGACAGAGAGAGGGGGGACAGAGAGAGGGGGACAGAGAGAGAGGGGAACAGAGAGAGAGGGGACAGAGAGAGATGGGGACAGAGAGAGGGGGGACAGAGAGAGGGGGACAGAGAGAGAGGGGGACAGAGAGAGAGGTGGCAGAGAGAGGGGGGGAGAGAGAGGGGGGCAGAGAGAGAGAGAGAGTGAAGGGGACAGAGAGAGGGGACAGAGAGAGAGGGGGACAGAGAGAGAGGGGCCAGAGAGAGAGGGGGGGCAGAGAGAGAGGGGGACAGTGAGAGAGGGGGGCAGAGAGAAAGGGGGACAGAGAGAGAGGGGGGCAGAGAGAGAAGGGGACAGAGAGAGAGGGGGGCAGAGAGAGAAGGGGCAGAGAGAGATGGACAGAGAGAGAGGGGGGCAGAGAGAGAGGGGACAGGAGAGAGAGGGGGGCAGAGAGAGAGGGACAGAGAGAGAGGGGGGACAGAGAGAGAGGGGGACAGAGAGAGAGGGGGGCAGAGAGAGAGGGACAGAGAGAGAAGGGGACAGAGAGAGGCGGACAGAGAGAGAGGGGGCAGAGAGAGAGGGACAGAGAGAGAAGGGGACAGAGAGAGGCGGACAGAGAGAGAGGGGGGCAGAGAGAGAGGGGGCAGAGAGAGGGGGGTGGCAGAGAGAGTGGGGGGCAGGGAGAGAGGGGTCAGAGAGCAAGGGGGGCAGAGAGAGCGCGAGAGAGAGGGGGGAGAGAGAGAGGGAGATAGAGAGAGGGAGATAGAGAGAGAGGAGAACACAGAGAGAGGGGAACACAGACAGCGGGGGGCAGAGAGAGGGGGAACAGAGAGAGGGGGCAGAGAGTGGGGAGACAGAGAGAGGGGGACAGAGAGAGGGGGAGACAGAGAGAGGGGGAAAGGAGAGAGGGGGGACAGAGAATGGGGGGACAGAGAGAGAGAGGGACACATAGAGGGGGGTCAGAGAGAGGGGGCGACAGAGAGAGGGAAGGATAGAGAGAGAGGGGGACAGATAGAGGGGGCAGAGAGAGAGGGGGACGGGGGGACAGAGAGAGGCGGGGGACAGAAAGAGGGAGGACAGAGAGAGAGGGGGACAGAGAGAGAGGGGGACGGGGGGACGGGGGGACAGAGAGAGGGGGGTACAGAGGGAGTGGGGGACAGAGAGAGATTAGGGCAGAGAGAGAGGGGCAGAGAGAGAGGGGGCAGAGAGAGCGAGAGAAAAAGAGGGGGGCAGAGAGAGAGGGGGACAGAGAGAGAGGGGGGGACAGAGAGAGAGAGGGAGACAGAGAGAGAGGTGAACAGAGAGAGAGGGGGGCAGAGAGAGGGGCCAGAGAGAGGGGGGGACAGAGAGAGAGGGAGACAGAGAGAGAGGGGAACAGAGAGAGAGGGGGACAGAGAGAGGGGGGACAGAGAGAGGGGTGGACAGAGAGAGGGAGGCAGAGAGAGGGGGGACAGAGAGAGAGGGGGACGGGGGGGACAGAGAGAGAGGGTGTCAGAGAGAGGGGACAGAGAGAGAGGGGCAGAGAGGAGTGTGGAGCAGAGAGAGGGGGGCAGAGAGAGAGGAACAGAGGGAGTGGGGGACAGAGAGAGAGAGGGGCAGAGAGAGGGGGCAGAGAGAGGGGGAAAGAGAGCGGGGGACAGAGAGGGGGGCAGAGTGGGCGGACAGAGGGGTACAGAGAGGGGGGACAGAGAGGGGGGGACAGAGAGAGGGGGACAGAGAGAGAAGTGGACAGAGAGAGAGGGGACAGAGAGAGTGGGGTCAGAGAGAAGGCGACGGGGGGGACAGTGAGAGAGAGGGACAGAGAGAGGGAGGGACGGGGGGGACAAAGAGAGGCGGGAGACAGAGAGACGGGGACAGAGAGAGAGAGAAACAGAGAGAGAGGGAGACAGAGAGAGAGGGGGGACAGAGAGGGGGAGGCAGAGAGACGGGGGACAGAGAGGGGGGACAGAGAGGGAAGGAGAGAGAGAGAAGTGGACAGAGAGATGGCAGGACAGAGAGAGAGGGGACAGAGAGAGGGGTCAGAGAGAAGGCGACAGAGGGGAGGGACAGTGACAGAGAGGGTGGACAGAGAGAGGGGGGACAGAGAGAGAGGGGGACAGAGAGAGAGGGGGACAGAGAGAGGGGAACACAGAGACAGGGGACAGAGAGAGGGGACAGAGAGAGGGGGGGACAGAGAGAGAGGGGGACAGAGAGAGGGGAACACAGAGACAGGGGACAGGGAGAGAGGCGACAGAGAGAGAGGGGGGCAGAGAGAGAGGGGGCAGAGAGAGAGGGGGCGAGAGAGAGGGAGACAGAGAGACGGGAACTGAGAGAGAGGGTCAGAGAGAGAGTGGAGCAGAGAGAGGGGGCAGACAATAGGGGACAGAGAGAGGGGTTGTCAGAGAGAGGGGGGGACAGAGAGAAGGGGTGGAGAGAGAGAGAAGGGGATAGAGAGAGAAGGAGGCAGAGAGAGGAGGGCAGAGAGAGGGGGAAATAGAGGGTGTCAGAGAGGGGGGGACAGAAAGACGGGCACAGAGAGTGGGGGGAGATAGAGGGGGACAGAGAGAGAGGGGACAGAGAGAGTGGGGCAGAGAGAGAAGGGGGCAGAGAGAGTGGGACAGAGTGAGGGGGTCAGAGAAAGAGGAGGACAGAGAGGGGGCAGAGAGAGAGGGGAACAGAGAGAGGGGTAAAGATAGAGGCGGGTGGGAGGGGGGGGGGACAGGGAGAGGTGAAAGAGACAGGGGCACAGAGAGTGGGGGAGATAGAAGGGGACAGAGAGGGGACAGAGAGAGAGGGAACAGAGAGAGTGGGACAGATAGAGGGGGTCAGAGAGAAAGGGGGTCAGAGAGAGAAGGGGGACAGAAAGAGGGTAGCAGAGAGAGAGGGGGGCAGAGAGAGGGGGCAGAGAGATGGAGGAACAGAGAGAGGGGAGAAAGAGAGAGGCGGGTGTGAGGGAGAGGGGGACAGAAAGAGGGGCAGGTAGCGGGGGTCAGTGAGTGGGGGACAGGAAGAGAGGGGTACAGAGTGGGGTGAGAGAGGGGGTCAGAGAGTGGGGGAGAGAGAGGGGTACAGAGTGGGGTGGCAGAGGGGTTCAGAGAGAGAGGGGGGATGGAGATAGTAGGGGACAGAGAGAGTGGGGAACAGAGAGAGTGGGGGACAGAGAGAGAGGGGGACAGAAAGTGAGGGCGACAGAGGGGGGGCAGAGAGGGGGGAGAGAGAGAGGGGAGAGAGTGAGGGGGCAGAGAGAGAGGGGGACAGAAAGAGGGGGACAGAGAGAGAGGCAGGTGGGAGAGAGAGAGGGGTCAGAGAGAGGCTGGTGGGAGAGAGCGTGGGACAGAGAGGGGGGCAGAGAGAGAGGGGGCCAAAGAGGGGGGATAGAGGGAAGCGGATGGGAGATGGGGGGGGGGCAGAGAGAGGGCGACAGACAGAGGGGGGCAGAGAGCGGGGGTGAGAGAGGCAGGTGGGAGAGAGAGGGGGACAGAGAGAAGGGGACAGACAGATGGAGACAGACAGAGGGGGACAGAGAGCGGGAACAGAGAGAGGCGGGTGGGAAAGAGAGGGGGACAGAGAGAGGGGGATCAGAGACAGGGGGACAGAGAGAGGGGGACAGAGAGAGCGTGACAGAGAGAGAGGGGGAAAGAGAGAGAGGGGGACAGAGGGAGGGGGGACAGAGAGACGGTGACAGAGAGGGCGTACAGAGAGGGCGACAGAGTTAGAGGGACAGAGAAAGGGGGGGTCAGAGAGAGGGGGAGAGAGAGAGGGGGAGATAGAGAGGGGGAGAGAGGGGGGGGAGAGAGAGGGGGACAGAGAGAGAGGGACAGAGGGAGGGGGGGACAGAGAAGGGGCGGAGAGAGGGTGACAGAGAGAGGGAGACAGAGAGAGGAAGGCCGAGAGAGGGGGTAAGGAGAGAGGCAGACAGAGAGATGGGACAGCGTGTGGGGGAGATGGAGGGGGGTCAGAGAGAGGGGGACAGAGAGAGAGGGGACAGAGAGAGGCGGGACAGAGAGGGGGGACAGAGAGAGGAGGGCAGAGAGAGAGGGGACAGAGAGAAAGGGGGGCAGGGGAGAGTGGGACAGAGAGGGGGGACAGAGAGAGGGGGACAGAGAGAGACGGACAGAGAGAGGGGGGACAGAGAGAGGGGGGACAGAGAGAGGGGGGGACAGAGAGAGAGGGGGACAGAGAGAGAGGGGGACAGAGAGAGAGGGGATGGAGAGAGGGGGGACAGAGAGAGAGGGGGACAGAGAGAGAGGGGGACAGAGAGAGGGGGAGAGAGAGAGGGGGGGACAGAGAGAGAGGGGGACAGAGAGAGAGGGGGGACAGAGAGAGAGGGGGACAGAGAGAGGTGGAGAGAGAGAGGGGGGGGGACAGAGAGAGAGGGGACAGAGAGAGTGGGGCAGAGAGAGAAGGGGGCAGAGAGAGTGGGACAGAGTGAGGGGGTCAGAGAAAGAGGAGGACAGAGAGGGGGCAGAGAGAGAGGGGAACAGAGAGAGGGGTAAAGATAGAGGCGGGTGGGAGGGGGGGGGACAGGGAGAGGTGAAAGAGACAGGGGCACAGAGAGTGGGGGAGATAGAAGGGGACAGAGAGGGGACAGAGAGAGAGGGAACAGAGAGAGTGGGACAGATAGAGGGGGTCAGAGAGAAAGGGGGTCAGAGAGAGAAGGGGACAGAAAGAGGGTAGCAGAGAGAGAGGGGGGCAGAGAGAGGGGGCAGAGAGATGGAGGAACAGAGAGAGGGAGAAAGAGAGAGGCGGGTGTGAGGGAGAGGGGGACAGAAAGAGGGGCAGGTAGCGGGGGGTCAGTGAGTGGGGGGACAGGAAGAGAGGGGTACAGAGTGGGGTGAGAGAGGGGGTCAGAGAGTGGGGGAGAGAGAGGGGTACAGAGTGGGGTGGCAGAGGGGTTCAGAGAGAGAGGGGGGATGGAGATAGTAGGGGACAGAGAGAGTGGGGAACAGAGAGAGTGGGGGACAGAGAGAGAGGGGAGACAGAAAGTGAGGGCGACAGAGGGGGGGCAGAGAGGGGGGGAGAGAGAGAGGGGAGAGAGTGAGGGGGCAGAGAGAGAGGGGGACAGAAAGAGGGGGACAGAGAGAGAGGCAGGTGGGAGAGAGAGAGGGGTCAGAGAGAGGCTGGTGGGAGAGAGCGTGGGACAGAGAGGGGGGCAGAGAGAGAGGGGGCCAAAGAGGGGGGATAGAGGGAAGCGGATGGGAGATGGGGGGGGGGCAGAGAGAGGGCGACAGACAGAGGGGGGCAGAGAGCGGGGGTGAGAGAGGCAGGTGGGAGAGAGAGGGGGACAGAGAGAAGGGGACAGACAGATGGAGACAGACAGAGGGGGACAGAGAGCGGGGAACAGAGAGAGGCGGGTGGGAAAGAGAGGGGGACAGAGAGAGGGGGATCAGAGACAGGGGGACAGAGAGAGGGGGACAGAGAGAGCGTGACAGAGAGAGAGGGGGAAAGAGAGAGAGGGGGACAGAGGGAGGGGGGACAGAGAGACGGTGACAGAGAGGGCGTACAGAGAGGGCGACAGAGTTAGAGGGACAGAGAAAGGGGGGGTCAGAGAGAGGGGGAGAGAGAGAGGGGGAGATAGAGAGGGGGAGAGAGGGGGGGAGAGAGAGGGGGACAGAGAGAGAGGGACAGAGGGAGGGGGGACAGAGAAGGGGCGGAGAGAGGGTGACAGAGAGAGGGAGACAGAGAGAGGAAGGCCGAGAGAGGGGGTAAGGAGAGAGGCAGACAGAGAGATGGGACAGCGTGTGGGGGGAGATGGAGGGGGTCAGAGAGAGGGGGACAGAGAGAGAGGGGACAGAGAGAGGCGGGACAGAGAGGGGGGACAGAGAGAGGAGGGCAGAGAGAGAGGGGACAGAGAGAAAGGGGGGCAGGGAGAGTGGGACAGAGAGGGGGGACAGAGAGAGGGGGACAGAGAGAGACGGACAGAGAGAGGGGGGACAGAGAGAGGGGGGGACAGAGAGAGGGGGGACAGAGAGAGAGGGGGACAGAGAGAGAGGGGGACAGAGAGAGAGGGGATGGAGAGAGGGGGGACAGAGAGAGAGGGGGACAGAGAGAGAGGGGGACAGAGAGAGGGGGAGAGAGAGAGGGGGGGACAGAGAGAGAGGGGGACAGAGAGAGAGGGGGGACAGAGAGAGAGGGGGACAGAGAGAGGTGGAGAGAGAGGGGGGGGGACAGAGAGAGAGGGGGACAGAGAGAGGGGGGACATAGAGAGAGGGGGACAAAGAGAGGGGGACAGAGAGAGGGGGACAGATAGAGAGGGGGACAGAGAGAGGTGGGACAGAGAGAGGGGGACAGAGAGAGGGGGACAGAGAGAGGGGGACAGAGAGAGAGGGGGACAGAGAGAGGGGGGACAGAGAGAGGGGGGACAGAGAGAGAGGGGGGGACAGAGAGAGAGGGGGAAGAGAGAGAGGGGGGGACAGAGAGAGGGGGGACAGAGAGAGGGGGAAGAGAGAGAGGGGGGACAGAGAGGGAGAGGGGACAGAGAGAGAGGGGGGACAGAGAGAGAGGGGGACAGAGAGAGAGGGGGAAGAGAGAGAGGGGGACAGAGAGAGAGGGGGACAGAGAGAGGGGGACAGAGAGAGAGGGGGGGACAGAGAGAGAGGGGGAAGAGAGAGAGGGGGGACAGAGAGAGGGGGGACAGAGAGAGGGGGAAGAGAGAGAGGGGGGACAGAGAGGGAGAGGGGACAGAGAGAGAGGGGGGACAGAGAGAGAGGGGGACAGAGAGAGAGGGGGAAGAGAGAGAGGGGGACAGAGAGAGAGGGGGACAGAGAGAGGGGGGCAGAGAGAGAGGGGGAAGAGAGAGAGGGGGACAGAGAGAGAGGGGGACAGAGAGAGAGGGGGACAGAGAGAGGGGGGACAGAGAGAGAGGGGGAAGAGAGAGAGGGGGACAGAGAGGGGGACAGAGAGAGAGGGGGAAGAGAGAGAGGGGGACAGAGAGGGGGACAGAGAGAGAGGGACAGAGAGAGAGGGGGGACAGAGAGAGAGGGGGAAGAGAGAGAGGGGGACAGAGAGAGGGGGGACAGAGAGAGGGGGACAGAGAGAGAGGGGGGACAGAGAGAGAGGGGGAAGAGAGAGAGGGGGTCAGAGAGAGAGGGGGACAGAGAGAGAGGGGGACAGAGAGAGAGGGGGACAGAGAGAGGGGGTACAGAGAGAGGGGGACAGAGAGAGAGGGGGGACAGTGAAAGGGGGGACAGAGAGAGGGGGGAAGAGAGAGAGGGGGAAGAGAGAGAGGGGGACAGAGAGAGGGGGGACAGAGTGGGGGGGACATAGAGAGAGGGGGACAGAGAGAGAGGGGGGACAGAGAGAGAGGGGGACAGAGAGAGGGGGGACAGAGAGAGAGGGGGACAGAGAGAGGGGGGACAGAAAGAGAGGGGGACAGAGAGAGAGGGGGGGCAGAGAGAGAGGGGTATATAGAGAGGGGGACAGAGAAAGAGAGGGACAGAGATAGGGGGGACAGAGAGGGGGGGGTCAGAGAGAGGGGGGACAGAGAGAGGGGGGACAGAGAGAGGGGGGGACAGAGAGAGAGGGGGGAGAGAGAGAGGGGGGAGAGAGAGAGAGGGGGGACAGAGAGAGGGGGACAGAGAGAGGGGGGACAGAGAGAGGGGGGGACAGAGAGAGGGGGGACAGAGAGAGGGGAACAGAGAGAGAGGGGGGACAGAGAGAGGGGGGACAGAGAGAGGGGGGACAGAGAGAGGGGGGACAGAGAGAGGGGGACAGAGAGAGGGGGGACAGAGAGGGGGGGACAGAGAGAGGGGGGACACAGAGAGGGGGGACAGAGAGAGGGGGGACAGAGAGAGGGGGACAGAGAGAGGGGGACAGAGAGAGGGGAGGACAGAGAGAGAGGGGGACAGAGAGAGGGGAGGACAGAGAGAGAGGGGGACAGAGAGAGGGGGACAGAGAGAGAGGGGGACAGAGAGAGAGGGGGACAGAGGGAGTGGGGGGACAGAGGGAGAGGGGCAGAGAGACAGGGGGCAGAGAGAGAGGGGGACAGAGAGAGAGGGGGACAGAGAGAGAGGGGGACAGAGAGAGAGGGGGACAGAGGGAGTGGGGGATAGAGGGAGAGGGGCAGAGAGACAGGGGGCAGAGAGAGAGGGGGACAGAGAGAGGGGGGGACAGAGAGAGAGGGGGACAGAGAGAGGAGGGACAGAGAGAGTGGGGGAAGAGAGAGAGGGGGACAGAGAGAGGGGGACAGAGAGAGAGGGGGACAGAGAGAGGGGGGACAGAGAGAGAGGGGGACAGAGAGAGGGGGGACAGAGAGAGAGGGGTCAGAGAGAGAGGGGGACAGGGGGACAGAGAGAGAGGGGGGACAGAGAGAGAGGGACAGAGAGAGGGGGACAGAGAGAGAGGGGGACAGAGAGAGGGGGGGGACAGAGAGAGAGGGGGGACAGAGAGAGGGGGGACAGAGAGAAAGGGGGTCAGAGAGAGAGAGGGGGACAGAGAGAGAGGGACAGAGAGAGGGGGGACAGAGAGAGGAGGGACAGAGAGAGAGGGGGGACAGAGAGAGAGGGACAGAGAGAGGGGGGACAGAGAGAGAGGGGGACAGAGAGAGAGGGACAGAGAGAGGGGGACAGAGAGAGAGGGGGACAGAGAGAGGGGGGACAGAGAGAGAGGGGGACAGAGAGAGGGGGGACAGAGAGAGAGGGGGACAGAGAGAGAGGGGGACAGAGAGAGAGGGGGACAGAGAGAGGGGGGACAGAGAGAGAGGGGGACAGAGAGAGGGGGGAGAGAGAGAGAGGGGACAGAGAGAGGGGGGACAGAGAGAGAGGGGGACAGAGAGAGGGGGGACAGAGAGAGAGGAGGACAGAGAGAGAGGGGACAGAGAGAGGGGGACAGAGAGAGGGGGGACAGAGAGAGAGGGGGACAGAGAGAGAGGGGGACAGTGAGAGGAGGGACAGAGAGAGAGCGGGACAGAGAGAGGGGGGACAGAGAGAGAGGGGGACAGAGAGAGAGGGGGGACAGAGAGAGGGGGACAGAGAGAGAGGGGGGACAGAGAGAGAGGGGGAAGAGAGAGAGGGGGGACAGAGAGAGGGGGGGACAGAGAGAGGGGGAAGAGAGAGAGGGGGACAGAGAGAGAGAGGGGACAGAGAGAGAGGGGGGACAGAGAGAGAGGGGGACAGAGAGAGAGGGGGAAGAGAGAGAGGGGGACAGAGAGAGAGGGGGACAGAGAGAGGGGGGCAGAGAGAGAGGGGGAAGAGAGAGAGGGGGACAGAGAGAGAGGGGGACAGAGAGAGAGGGGGACAGAGAGAGGGGGGGACAGAGAGAGAGGGGGAAGTGAGAGAGGGGGACAGAGAGGGGGACAGAGAGAGAGGGGGAAAGAGAGAGAGGGGGACAGAGAGGGGGACAGAGAGAGAGGGACAGAGAGAGAGGGGGGACAGAGAGAGAGGGGGAAGAGAGAGAGGGGGACAGAGAGAGGGGGGACAGAGAGAGGGGGACAGAGAGAGAGGGGGGACAGAGAGAGAGGGGGAAGAGAGAGAGGGGGTCAGAGAGAGAGGGGGACAGAGAGAGAGGGGGACAGAGAGAGAGGGGGACAGAGAGAGGGGGTACAGAGAGAGGGGGACAGAGAGAGAGGGGCGACAGAGAAAGGGGGGACAGAGAGAGGGGGGAAGAGAGAGAGGGGGAAGAGAGAGAGGGGGACAGAGAGAGGGGGGACAGAGAGGGGGGGACAGAGAGAGGGGGGACACAGAGAGGGGGGACAGAGAGAGGGGGGACAGAGAGAGGGGGACAGAGAGAGGGGAACAGAGAGAGAGGGCAGACAGAGAGAGGGGGGACAGAGAGAGGGGAACAGAGAGAGAGGGGGGACAGAGAGAGGGGGGACAGAGAGAGGGGAACAGAGAGAGGGGGACAGAAAGAGGGGAGGACAGAGAGAGAGGGGGACAGAGAGAGGGGAGGACAGAGAGAGAGGGGGACAGAGAGAGGGGGACAGAGAGAGAGGGGGACAGAGAGAGAGGGGGACAGAGGGAGTGGGGGACAGAGGGAGAGGGGCAGAGAGACAGGGGGCAGAGAGAGAGGGGGACAGAGAGAGAGGGGGACAGAGAGAGAGGGGGACAGAGAGAGAGGGGGACAGAGGGAGTGGGGGATAGAGGGAGAGGGGCAGAGAGACAGGGGGCAGAGAGAGAGGGGGACAGAGAGAGGGGGGGGACAGAGAGAGAGAGGGACAGAGAGAGGGGGAAAGAGAGAGTGGGGGAAGAGAGAGAGGGGGACAGAGAGAGGGGGACAGAGAGAGAGGGGGACAGAGAGAGGGGGGACAGAGAGAGAGGGGGACAGAGAGAGGGGGGACAGAGAGAGAGAGGGGTCAGAGAGAGAGGGGGACAGGGGGACAGAGAGAGAGGGGGACAGAGAGAGAGGGACAGAGAGAGGGGGACAGAGAGAGAGGGGGGACAGAGAGAGGGGGGGACAGAGAGAGAGGGGGACAGAGAGAGGGGGGACAGAGAGAAAGGGGGTCAGAGAGAGAGAGGGGGACAGAGAGAGAGGGACAGAGAGAGGGGGGACAGAGAGAGGAGGGACAGAGAGAGAGGGGGACAGAGAGAGAGGGACAGAGAGAGGGGGGACAGAGAGAGAGGGGGACAGAGAGAGAGGGACAGAGAGAGGGGGACAGAGAGAGAGGGGGACAGAGAGAGGGGGGGACAGAGAGAGAGGGGGACAGAGAGAGGGGGGACAGAGAGAGAGGGGGACAGAGAGAGAGGGGGACAGAGAGAGGGGGGACAGAGAGAGAGGGGGACAGAGAGAGGGGGGGAGAGAGAGAGAGGGGGACAGAGAGAGGGGGGACAGAGAGAGAGGGGGACAGAGAGAGGGGGGACAGAGAGAGAGGAGGACAGAGAGAGAGGGGACAGAGAGAGGGGGACAGAGAGAGGGGGGGACAGAGAGAGAGGGGGACAGAGAGAGAGGGGGACAGTGAGAGGAGGGACAGAGAGAGAGGGGGACAGAGAGAGGGGGACAGATGAGTGGGGACAGAGAGAGCGGGGGACAGAGAGGGGGGGAAAGAGAGAGGGGGTACAGAGAGAGGGGGGACAGAGAGAGAGGGGGAAGAGAGAGAGGGGGACAGAGAGAGGGGGGACAGAGAGAGGGGGGACAGAGAGGGGGGGACAGAGAGAGGGGGACAGAGTGGGGCGGACATAGAGAGAGGGGGAAGAGAGAGAGGGGGACAGAGAGAGTGGGGGACAGAGAGAGGGGGGACAGAGAGAGGGGGGATAGAGAGAGGGGGAAGTAGAGGGGGTGAGAGAGAGGGGGAAGAGAGAGAGGGGCACAGGGAATGGGGGAGATAGAGGGGGTCAGAGATGGGGACAGAAAAAGTGGGAGGTAGAGGGGGTCAGAGAGATGGGCACAGAGAGAGGGGCACAGAGAGTGGGGGAGATAGAGGGGGACAGAGAGACATAGGCAGAGAGAGATCGGGGCAGAGAGAGTGGGACAGAGTGAGGTGGTCAGAGAGAGAGAGGGGGACAGAGAGAGGGGGGGGACAGAGAGAGGGGGGGACAGAGAGAGGGGGGACAGAGAGAGGGGGACAGAGAGAGGGGCACAGAGAAAGGGGGGCAGAGAGAAGGGGAGATAGAGGGGGTCAGAGAGAGGGGGACAGAAAAGGCGGAGGTAGAGGGGGTCAGAGAGAGGGGGGATTGAGGGGGACAGAGAGTGGGGGACAGAGAATGGGCGTCAGAGAAAGGGATACAGAGTGGAGGGATGGGGGGGACAGAGAGAGAGGGGACAGAGAAAGTGGGGGACAGAGAGAAGGGGACAGAGAGGGTGGGGGACAGAGAGAGTGGGGGACAGAAAGAGAGGGACAGAGAGAGGGGGCAGAGAGAGGTGGGCAGAGAGAGGCGGACAGAGAGAGAGGGACAGAGAGAGGGGAGGAAAGAGAGGGGGGGACAGAGAGAGGGGGACAGAGAGTTGGAGGACAGAGAGAGAGGGGGCAGAGAGAGTGGGACAGAGAGAGGGGGACAGAGAGTGGGAGGACAGAGGGGGGCAGAGAGAGGGGGGAGACATAGAAAGGGGGTGACAGAGAGAGAGGGGGGACAGAGAGAGGGGGATAAAGAGAGGGGGAGACAGAGAGAGGGGACAGGGAAAGGGGGTAAAGAGAGGGAGACAGAGAGTGGGGGAGAGAGAGAGGGGTGATAGCGGGAGGAGGGACAGAGAGAGGAAGGGGTGTCAGAGAGAGGGGGCAGAGAGGGTGGATAGATAGAGGCAGGACAGAGGGGGGGACAGAGAGAGGAGGGCAGAGAGAGGGTGACAGAGAGAGAGGACAGAGAGTGGGGGAGATAGAGGTGGCGAGAGAGAGGGGGACAGTGAGAGAGGGACAGAGAGAGAGGGGGACAGAGAGAGGGGGGCAGAGAGAGAGGGGGCAGAGAGGAGGGGACAGAGAGAGAGGGGGTAGGGAGAGGGGGACAGAGAGAGCGGGTCAGAGAGAGGGCAACAGAGAGAGGGGGACAGGGAGTGGGGAGATACGGGGGACAGAGAGAGAGGGGTAGAGAGAGTTGGAGAGAGTGAGGGGACAGAGAGAGAGGGAACAGAGAGAGAGGGGGAAAGAGAGAGAAGGGGACAGAGAGAGGGGGGACAGAGAGAGGGGGGACAGTGAGTGGGGGGATAGAGAGAGGGCGACAGAGAGTGAGAGGGGAATAGAGAGAGAGGGGGGACAGAGACAGGGTGACAGAGAGAGGGGGGGACAGAGAGAGGGGGAGGTAGAGGGGATCACAGAGAGGGGTACAGAAAAATTCGCAGGTAGAGGGGGTGAGAGAGAGGGGTGATAGAGTGGGGGACAGAGAGGGGGGGCAGAGAGTGGGGGACAGAGAGAGGGGTACAGATTGGGTGTGAGAGAGGAGGTCAGAGAGTGGGGGGATGGAGAGAGTGAGGGACAGAGAGAGAGGGAACAGAGAGAGAGGGGGAAAGAGAGAGGGGGACAGAGAGAGGGGGGACAGAGAGAGGGGGACAGAGAGTGGGGGGATAGAGAGAGGGGGCAGAGGGAGGGAGGCAGAGACAGGGGGACAGAGAGAGGGCGAGATAGAGGGGGACAGAGAGAGAGAGGGGGGGACAGAGAGAGGGGGGACAGAGAGAGGGGGGGACAGAGAGAGGGGGACAGAGAGGAGGAGTACAGAGTGGGGGTGACAGAGGAGTTCAGACAGTGGCGGGATGGAGAGAGTGGGGGACAGAGAGAGGGGGACAGAGAGAGGCGGGTGGGAGAGAGCGCGGGACAGAGAGAGAGAGGGGGGACAGAGAGAGGGGGACAGAGCGAGGGGGACAGAGCGAGAGGGGGACAGAAAATGTCGGAGGTTGAGGGGGTCAGAGAGAGGAGGACAGAGAGGGGGGACAGAGTGAGGGGTATAAAGTGGAGGTGAGAGAGGGGGTCAGAGATTGCGGAGATGGAGAGTGTTGGGGACAGAGAGAGAGGTGACAGAGAGAGAGGGGGACAGAGAGAGAGAGGGGGACAGAGTGAGGGGTATAAAGTGGAGGTGAGAGAGGGGGTCAGAGATTGGGGGGATGGAGAGAGTTGGGGACAGAGAGTGAGGTGACAGAGAGAGAGGGGGACAGAGAGAGAGAGGTGGACAGAGTGAGGGGGGACAGAGAGAGAGGGGGACAGAGAGAGAGGGGGACAGAGAGAGAGGGGGACAGAGAGAGGGGGGACAGAGAGAGGGGGGACAGACAGGGGAGATAGAGGGAGGGGGACAGAGAGAGAGGGGGACAGAGAGAGGGGGCAGAGGGAGGGCGACAGAGAGAGAAGGACAGAGAGAGAGTCAGACAGAGGGGGTCAGAGAGAGATGGTCAGAGAGAGGGTGCAGAGGGAGGGCGACAGAGAGAGGGGGACAGAGAGAGGGGGACAGAGAGAGGGGGACAGAGAGAGGCGGGTGGGGGACAGAGAGTGGGTCAGACAGAGGGGGTCAGAGAGAGCGGGTCAGAGAGAGGGTGCAGAGGGAGGGCGACAGAGAGAGGGGGACAGAGAGAGGGGGACAGAGAGAGGCGGGTGGGATAGAGCGCGGGACAGAGGGGGGGGGACAGAGAGAGGGGGACAGAGAGAGAGGCGTGTGCGAGAGAGAGGGGGTCAGAGAGAGGAGGGACAGAGAGAGAGGGGGACAGAGAGAGAGGGACAGAGAGAGGGGGGACAGAGAGAGAGGGGGACAGAGAGAGAGGGACAGAGAGAGGGGGACAGAGAGAGAGGGGGACAGAGAGAGGGGGGACAGAGAGAGAGGGGGACAGAGAGAGGGGGACAGAGAGAGAGGGGGACAGAGAGAGAGGGGGACAGAGAGAGAGGGGGACAGAGAGAGGGGGGACAGAGAGAGAGGGGGACAGAGAGAGGGGGGGACACAGAGAGAGGGGGACAGAGAGAGGGGGGACAGAGAGAGAGGAAGACAGAGAGAGGTGGGACAGAGAGAGAGGGGGACAGAGAGAGAGGGGGGACAGTGAGAGGGGGGACAGAGAGAGAGGGGGACAGAGAGAGGGGGACAGAGAGAGTGGGGACAGAGAGAGCGGGGGACAGAGAGGGGGGGGACAGAGAGAGGGCGGACAGAGAGAGGGGGGACAGAGAGAGAGGGGGAAGAGAGAGAGGGGGACAGAGAGAGGGGGGACAGAGAGAGGGGGGACAGAGAGGGGGGACAGAGAGAGGGGGGACAGAGTGGGGCGGACATAGAGAGAGGGGGAAGAGAGAGAGGGGGACAGAGAGAGTGGGGGACAGAGAGAGGGGGGACAGAGAGAGGGGGGATAGAGAGAGGGGGAAGTAGAGGGGGTGAGAGAGAGGGGGAAGAGAGAGAGGGGGCACAGGGAATGGGGGAGATAGAGGGGGTCAGAGATGGGACAGAAAAAGTGGGAGGTAGAGGGGGGTCAGAGAGATGGGCACAGAGAGAGGGGCACAGAGAGTGGGGGAGATAGAGGGGGACAGAGAGACATAGGCAGAGAGAGATCGGGGCAGAGAGAGTGGGACAGAGTGAGGGGGTCAGAGAGAGAGAGGGGGACAGAGAGAGGGGGGAACAGAGAGAGGGGGGGACAGAGAGAGGGGGGACAGAGAGAGGGGGACAGAGAGAGGGGCACAGAGAAAGGGGGGCAGAGAGAAGGGGAGATAGAGGGGGTCAGAGAGAGGGGGACAGAAAAGGCGGAGGTAGAGGGGGTCAGAGAGAGGGGGGATAGAGGGGGACAGAGAGTGGGGGACAGAGAATGGGCGTCAGAGAAAGGGATACAGAGTGGAGGGATGGGGGGGACAGAGAGAGAGGGGACAGAGAAAGTGGGGGACAGAGAGAAGGGGACAGAGAGGTTGGGGGACAGAGAGAGAGGGGGACAGAAAGAGAGGGACAGAGAGAGGGGGCAGAGAGAGGTGGGCAGAGAGAGGCGGGACAGAGAGAGTGGGACAGAGAGAGGGGAGGAAAGAGAGGGGGGACAGAGAGAGGGGGACAGAGAGTTGGAGGACAGAGAGAGAGGGGGCAGAGAGAGGGGGACAGAGAGAGGGGGACAGAGAGTGGGAGGACAGAGGGGGGCAGAGAGAGGGGGGAGACATAGAAAGGGGGTGACAGAGAGAGAGGGGGGACAGAGAGAGGGGGATAAAGAGAGGGGGAGACAGAGAGAGGGGACAGGGAAAGGGGGTAAAGAGAGGGAGACAGAGAGTGGGGGAGAGAGAGAGGGGTGATAGAGAGAGGAGGACAGAGAGAGGAAGGGGTGTCAGAGAGAGGGGGCAGAGAGGGTGGATAGATAGAGGCAGGACAGAGGGGGGGACAGAGAGAGGAGGGCAGAGAGAGGGTGACAGAGAGAGAGGACAGAGAGTGGGGGAGATAGAGGTGGCGAGAGAGAGGGGGACAGTGAGAGAGGGACAGAGAGAGAGGGGGGTAGGGAGAGGGGGACAGAGAGAGCGGGTCAGAGAGAGGGCAACAGAGAGAGGGGGACAGGGAGTGGGGAGATACGGGGGACAGAGAGAGAGAGGGGTAGAGAGAGTTGGAGAGAGTGAGGGGACAGAGAGAGAGGGAACAGAGAGAGAGGGGGAAAGAGAAAGAAGGGGACAGAGAGAGGAGGGACAGAGAGAGGGGGGACAGTGAGTGGGGGGATAGAGAGAGGGCGACAGAGAGTGAGAGGGGAATAGAGAGAGAGAGGGGGGGACAGAGACAGGGTGACAGAGAGAGGGGGGACAGAGAGAGGGGGAGGTAGAGGGGATCACAGAGAGGGGTACAGAAAAATTCGCAGGTAGAGGGGGTGAGAGAGAGGGGTGATAGAGAGTGAGAGGGGAATAGAGAGAGAGAGGGGACAGAGACAGGGTGACAGAGAGGGGGGACAGAGAGAGGGGGAGGTAGAGGGGATCACAGAGAGGGGTACAGAAAAATTCGCAGGTAGAGGGGGTGAGAGAGAGGGGGTGATAGAGTGGGGGGACAGAGAGGGGGGGCAGAGAGTGGGGGACAGAGAGAGGGGTACAGAGTGGGGGGTGAGAGAGGAGGTCAGAGAGTGGGGGGATGGAGAGAGTGGGGGACAGAGAGAGAGGGAACAGAGAGAGAGGGGAAAGAGAGAGGGGGACAGAGAGAGGGGGGGACAGAGAGAGGGGGACAGAGAGTGGGGGGATAGAGAGAGGGGGCAGAGGGAGGGAGGCAGAGACAGGGGGACAGAGAGAGGGCGAGATAGAGGGGGACAGAGAGAGAGAGGGGGGGACAGAGAGAGGGGGGACAGCGAGAGGGGGGACAGAGAGAGGGGGACAGAGAGAGGGGGCAGAGAGTGGGGGAACGAGAGTGGGGGACAGAGAGGAGGAGTACAGAGTGGGGGTGAGAGAGGAGTTCAGACAGTGGCGGGATGGAGAGAGTGGGGGACAGAGAGAGGGGGACAGAGAGAGGCGGGTGGGAGAGAGCGCGGGACAGAGAGAAAGAGGGGGGACAGAGAGAGGGGGACAGAGCGAGGGGGACAGAGC